>NC_084573.2:34745000-34910000 GCF_033978685.3 Nerophis lumbriciformis
AAGGGAGGTATTTTATTTTGAAAGTCAACAGGCGCTGAATAAGCGGAAACGGAAGTTGCCTTATAGCGGAAAAGTCTCTTTTGACCAATAGAAGCCCACCTTGCAAGTTTAGCGGGGAATTTGCCCCCACGCGCAAGCCTTCTGTTCGCGGGAAAGAAGAGCCATAATAGTAACACCGAGCAACTACCCGCCACCGGTAAATGCAATATTTCTCGTCAAATATATATTTTTGGATCGATCTAAAGCACGGGAATGCTTTTCCGTTCAATTGTTGACAGACGTCTCGGGAGACAAAGGCAGAATGGTGAGTTTTAACAGAGCTTTTTGTCTCTTAGAAAAGATGCTTCCTATTCAATGGCATTTTGTTTGGTATTAAATGTATTGCACAATCCAGTTTAATCGAATAATAAATCAGGTTTGTCCTGCTTTATTGGTTTAAGTCGACCCGAAATTTCCATTTGAATGCAATATCATTGACATTTTGGAGCAGGCCCTAAGCTGACTTAACTAGGGTGCAACTTAAACACTACTGGCCTAAAGAACTGGTAAAAAGCAATCGCACATACAGTCATGGTCACAAGTTTGCATACACTTGTAAAGAACATCATATCATGGCTGTCTTGTTCCTCAGTAATGTGACACAGGAGGAAATAGTTACAATCGTGAAAAAATGTAAATCCAAGACTTCAACTGATTGTAATGAAATTGATATGGAAACGATAAAAAAGGTTATTGAAGAGATCTCAGGACCATTAATGTATATTAGTAACCTATCATTTCAAACAGGTACATTTCCAAACAAAATGAAAATAGCTAAAGTTGCACCAATTTACAAGACTGGCGACAAACATCAATTTACAAACTATAGACCTGTTTCCTTACTTCCACAATTTTCTAAAATCATTGAAAAACTGTTCAATAACAGATTTGAGAGTTTCATAAATAAAAATAGAATACTCGAAGAAAATCAATATGGATACAGAGCTAATGTTTCAACTTCGATGGCTTTAATTGAAATTACAGAAGAAATTACCAATGCTATAGATAATAAAAAAATGTGCGGCAGCAGTTTTTATGGATCTAACTAAAGCATTTGACACAATTAATCACAATATTTTAATCAAAAAACTAGAACGATATGGCATCAGAGGGTTAGTCTTAAACTGGATAAGAAGTTATCTAATGAACAGGAAACAATACGTGAAGGTAGGCGAACACACGTCTACAACGCTAAATATATCCTGTGGTGTACCTCAGGGATCAATACTAGGACCTAAATTATTCAATCTATATATAAATGACATTTGTAAAGTTACAAAAGATTTAAAGTTAGTATTATTTGCGGATGATACAACAGCGTTTTGTTCAGGAGAGAACACACAGAAGATACTACAAATAATAACAGAAGAAATTAACAAATTAAAAAGATGGTTTGACAAAAACAGACTATCGTTGAATCTCAGTAAAACTAAAATAATGCTACTTGGTAACAGTAGAAGAGAAAGTCAAACACAAATACAAATAGACGGAATAGAAATTGAAAGAGTAAATGAAACCAAATTTCTAGGTATAATGATTGATGATAAATTGAACTGGAAATCTCACGTAAAAAATATACAACATAAAGTAGCAAGAAACACGTCAATAATGAATAAAGCAAAACATGTTCTAGACAAAAAATCACTTCATATTCTCTACTGCTCACTAGTGTTACCATATCTGAGTTATTGTGCAGAAATATGGGGAAATAATTACAAAAGTACACTTCATTCATTAACGGTGTTACAAAAAAGATCAGTTAGAATAATACATAATGTTGGATATAGAGAACACACAAATCCTTTATTTATTGAATCAAAGATTCTGAAATTCTACGACATAGTGAATTTGCAAACAGCTAAAATTATACACAAAGCAAACTATAACCTGCTACCCAAGAATATACAACAATTCTTCTCAAAAAAAAGAGGAGAAATATAATCTTAGGGAGAAATGTAATTTAAAACATTTGTATGCACGTACAACACTTAAGACCTTCAGTATATCAGTATGTGGAATTAAATGATGGAATGGATTAAGCAAAGCAATCAAACAATGTACTAATATGATCCACTTCAAGAAACTCTTCAAACTTAAAGTGTTTACAAAGTACAAAGAAGAAGAACCATGATAAACATTCTGAATTTATTTAACTCATCCATTCTTTCATTCTTTCACTCACAAAATAATCTTACTTATCTCAACATATGAAATGTAACTTACTTCACCAATTATTATTTATTTACTTATTTTATTGTGATTACTTATGGAGTATATTGTGAATAAATTGAGAACAGGAAGTGAACAAAAGTTTTAGCAACTGTTATGTAAAAGAAAAGGGGTAGGATTAAATAAGCTCTGCTTCTTCCTACTCCTTTTCCAACATATTGAAAAGAGAAACTGGAGATTGTGATGTATCATGTTGTATACTTGCATGTTCGAAATAAACTCAAACTCAACTCAACTCTTGAGTTTACAATCATTTCTACAACTTTTTTTAGTGATAGAGTGATTGGAGCACATACTTGTTGGTCACAAAAAACATTCATGAAGTTTGCTTCTTTTATGAATTTATTATGTGTCTACTGGAAATGTGCGCAAATGTGCTGGGTCAATGTTAATATTTGCTTACATGTCCTTGGCAAGTTTCACTGCAATAAGGCGCTTTTGGTAGCCATCCACAAGCTTCTGCTTGAATTTTTGACCACTCCTCTTGACATAATTGGTGCAATTTAGCTAAATGTGTTGCTTTTCTGACATGGACTTGTTTCTTCAGCATTGTCCACAGCATTGGCCATTCCAAAACCTTAATTCTAGCCTGATTTAGCCATTCCTTTACCACTATTATGTTAGATCCACTATGGACTGGACTCTCACACTATTCACTAGATCCACTATGGACTGGACTTTCACACTATTATGTTAGATCCACTATGGACTGGACTCTCACTATTATGTTAGATCCACTATGGACTGGACTCTCACACTATTATGTTAGATCCACTATGGACTGGACTCTCACTATTATGTTAGATCCACTATGGACTGGACTCTCACTATTTTGTTAGATCCACTATGGACTGGACTCTCACACTATTATGTTAGATCCACTATGGACAGGATTCTCACTATTATGTTAGATCCACTATGGACTGGACTCTCACACTATTCACTAGATACACTATGGACTGGACTTTCACACTATTATGTTAGATCCACTATGGACTGGACTCTCACACTATTATGTTAGATCCACTATGGACTGGACTCTCACTATTATGTTAGATCCACTATGGACTGGACTCTCACTATTTTGTTAGATCCACTATGGACTGGACTCTCACACTATTATGTTAGATCCACTATGGACTGGACTCTCACACTATAATGTTCGATCCATTATGAACTGGACTATCACACTATTAACTAGATCCATTATGGACTGGACTCTCACTATTATGTTAGATCCACTATGGACTGGACTCTCACTATTTTGTTAGATCCACTATGGACTGGACTCTCACACTATTATGTTAGATCCACTATGGACTGGACTCTCACACTATAATTTTCGATCCATTATGGACTGGACTATCACACTATTAACTAGATCCACTATGGACTGGACTCTCACTATTATGTTAGATCCACTATGGACTGGACTCTCACTATTTTGTTAGATCCACTATGGACTGGACTCTCACACTATTATGTTAGATCCACTATGGACTGGACTCTCACACTATAATGTTCGATCCATTATGGACTGGACTATCACACTATTAACTAGATCCACTATGGACTGGACTCTCACACTCTGCAAGTTTCACTGCAATAAGGCGCTTTTGGTAGCCATCCACAAGCTTCTGCTTGAATTTTTGACCACTCCTCTTGACCAAATTGGTGCAATTTAGCTAAATGTGTTGCTTTTCTGACAGGGACTTGTTTCTTCAGCATTGTCCACAGCATTGGCCATTCCAAAACCTTAATTCTAGCCTGATTTAGCCATTCCTTTACCACTATTATGTTAGATCCACTATGGACTGGACTCTCACACTATTCACTAGATCCACTATGGACTGGACTTTCACACTATTATGTTAGATCCACTATGGACTGGACTCTCACTATTATGTTAGATCCACTATGGACTGGACTCTCACTATTATGTTAGATCCACTATGGACTGGACTCTCACACTATTATGTTAGATCCACTACGGACTGGACTCTCACTATTATGTTAGATCCACTATGGACTGGACTCTCACTATTATGTTAGATCCACTATGGACTGGACTCTCACTATTTTGTTAGATCCACTATGGACTGGACTCTCACACTATTATGTTAGATCCACTATGGACTGGACTCTCACTATTATGTTAGATCCACTATGGACTGGACTCTCACTATTTTGTTAGATCCACTATGGACTGAACTCTCACACTATTATGTTAGATCCACTATGGACTGGACTCTCACACTATAATGTTCGATCCATTATGGACTGGACTATCACACTATTAACTAGATCCACTATGGACTGGACTCTCACACTCTGCAAGTTTCACTGCAATAAGGCGCTTTTGGTAGCCATCCACAAGCTTCTGCTTGAATTTTTGACCACTCCTCTTGACAAAATTGGTGCAATTTAGCTAAATGTGTTGGTTTTCTGACATGGACTTGTTTCTTCAGCATTGTCCACAGCATTGGCCATTCCAAAACCTTAATTCTAGCCTGATTTAGCCGTTCCTTTACCACTTTTGACGTGTGTTTGGGGTCATTGTATTGTTGGAACACCCAACTGCGCCCAACTGATGATTTTAGCTTGTCCTGAAGAATTTGGAGGTAATCCTCCTTTTATTATTGTCCCATTTACTCTCTGTAAAGCACCAGTTTTATTGGCAGCAAAACAGGCCCAGAGCATAATACTACCACCACCATGCTTGACGGTAGGTGTGGTGTTCCTGGGATTAAAGGCCTCACCTTGAGTTGAGTTTGAGTTTATTTGGAACATGCAAGCATACAGCATGATACATCACAATTTCCGGTTTCTCTTTTCAACATGTTCGAAAAGGAGTAGGAAGAAGCAGAGCTTATTTAATCCTACCCCGTTTCTTTTACATAACAGTTGCTAAAACGTTTGTTCACTTCCTGTTCTCAATTTATTCACATTATACTCCATAATAATCACAATAAAAAATAAATAATAATTGGTGAAGTAAGTTATATTTCATATGATGAGATAAGTAAGATTATTTTGAGAATGAAAGAATACCCAATACCCAAACATATTGCTGGGTATTGTGGCCAAACAGCTCAATTATTTGTTTCATCTGACCACAGCTAAATGTGTTGCTTTTCTGACATGGACTTGTTTCTTCAGCATTGTCCACACGTTTAAGTCAGGACTTTGGGAAGGCCATTCTAAAACCTTCATTCTCGCCCGATTTAGCCATTCTTTTTACCACTTTTGACATGTGTTTGTTTCATCTGACATCACATGGACAAAGATAAGACCTTCTGGAGCAGGGGTGTCAAACTCAAATAGAGAGTGGGCCAAAATTTAAAACTGAACAAAGCCGCGGGCCAAGGTTGAACAAATTCACCTTTAATGTACTCTAGGAGCTATCGCCACGTCCGCTTTTCATCCATTCTAACATCGTTCAGACCCAGTCACAAGAGCGAATGCAACGCATACTTCATCAACAGCGATACAAGTTACACTGAGGGTGCCAGTATAAAAAACTTTAACACTGTTAGAAATATACGCCACACTGGGAATCCACACCAAACAAGAATGACAAACACATTTCAGGAGAACATCTGCACCGTAACACAACAGAACAAATACCCAGAAGCCTTTGCAGCACTAACTCTTCCCGGACGCTACAAAATACACCCCCGCTACCACCAAAACTCCTCCCCCCCCACACACACACACCTTGTAGCGTCCCGGAAGAGTTAGTGCTGCAAAGGGTTCTGGTTTGGTGTGGATTCACAGTGTGGAGTATATTTCTAACAGTGTTAAAGTGTCAAATTTGGCCCGCGGGCCAGAGTTTGACATCCATGTTCTGGAGGAAAGTTCTGTGGTCAGATGAAACAAAACATTTAGCTGTTTGGCCACAATACCCAGCAATATGTTTGGGTATTGGGTATTCTTTCTTTCTCAAAATAATCTTACTTATCTCATCATATGATATATAACTTACTTCACCTATTATTATTTATTTTTATTGTGAATACTTATGGAGTATAATGTGAATAAATTGCGAACAGGAAGTGAACAAACGTTTTAGCAACTGTTATGTAAAAGAAACGGGGTAGGATTAAATAAGCTCTGCTTCTTCCTACTCCTTTTCGAACATGTTGAAAAGAGAAACCGGAAATTGTGATGTATCATGCTGTATGCTTGCATGTTCCAAATAAACTCAAACTCAACTCAACTCAAGGTGAGGCCTTCAATCCCAGGAACACCATTCCTACCGTCAAGCATGGTGGTGGTATTATTATGCTCTGGGCCTGTTTTGCTGCCAATAAAACTGGTGCTTTACAGAGAGTAAATGGGACAATAAAAAAGGAGGATTACCTCCAAATTCTTCAGGACAAGCTAAAATCATCAGCCCGGAGGTTGGGTCTTGGGCGCAGTTGGGTTTTCCAACAGGACAATGACCCCAAACACACGTCAAAAGTGGTAAAAGGGTGGCTAAATCAGGCTAGAATTAAGGTTTTGGAATGGCCAATGCTGAAGAAACAAGTCCATGTCAGAAAACCAACACATTTAGCTAAATTGCACCAATTTTGTCAAGAGGAGTGGTCAAGTGGTCAAGCAGAAGCTTGTGGATGGCTACCAAAAGTGCCTTATTGCAGGTAAACCTGCCAAGGGACATGTAAGCAAATACTAACATTGCTGTATGTATACTTTTGACCCAGCACATTTGCTCACATTTTCAGTAGAGCCATAATAAATTCATAAAAGAAGCAAACTTCATGAATGTTTTTTGTGACCAACAAGTATGTGCTCCAATCACTCTATCACAAAAGAATAAGAGCTGTAGAAATGTCAGGTTCAAACACTGAAGACATCTATTAATCAGGCAAGAAGCAAGGAATCATGCAGAGACAGAGTTCAATTTAGCTCATGAGGAGAACGCATGGATCTGCACACTTCGTCACAGTCTCGCCCTACGCTCTAAGGCAGGGGTCGGCAACCTTTACCAGTCAAAGAGCCATTTTGACCAGTTTTACAAATTATAGAAAACAATGGGAGCCGCAAAATTTTTTTGAAATTTTAAATGAAATATCACTGCATACAAAGTTGTTTTAATGCTTTGTGCTATGTATAAATCAGGGGTCTCAGACACGCTGCCCACACCTTTATGTGGATTTTGAAAGCTGTTGCGGCACGCGAGTTTTAAATGAATGTCTCAGGGTCATGCGTGCCGTGATAGTTCAGCATATAGCGCCCACTACAGCCAGCGTGCTTGATCAGCAACACGTTGTATGGGGCTTCCGCTTGCTCAGTTGGTGACAGCAAGGCATACTTGGTCAACAACCACACAGGTCACACTGACGGTGGCGGTATAAAAAAACAACTTTAACACTCTTACTAATAATGCGCCACACTTTGAACCAAAACCAAACAAGAATGACAAACACATTCCGGGAGAACATCTGCACCGTAACACAACATAAACACAACAGGACAAATACCCAGAATCCCATGCAGCCCTAACTCTTCCGGGATACATTATACACCCCCCCCCCGCTACCAAACCCCGCCCACCTCAACCGACGCACAGAGAGAGGGGAGGGGGGGGGGGTGATGTGTGAGGTAGCAGGGTTGGGGTGGGGGCGGGGTTTGGTGGTAGCAGGGGTGTATAATGTAGCCCGGAAGAGTCAGGGCTGCATGGGATTCTGGGTGTTTGTTCTGTTGTGTTAAGGTGCAGATGTTCTCCCGAAATGTGTTTGTCATTCTTGTTTGGTTTTGGTTCAAAGTGTGGCGCCTTATTAGTAAGAGTGTTAAAGTTGTTTTATATGGCCACCGTCAGTGTAACCTGTGTGGCTGTTGACCAAGTATGCCTTGCTGTCACGTACGTGTGCAAGCAGAAGATGTATATTGTATAACAAGTGTTGGGCTGGCACGCTGTTAAAATTGTAGAGGGTGCCAAATGTTGTACCATCATGGCATGCCCTTATAATAGCCGTAAAGGTGAAAAACGTTGAATATTAATCCCGGGAGTTTTCTGCGAGAGGCACTGAAATCCGGAAGTCTCACGGGAAAATTGGGGGGTTCAGCAAGTGAGCTGCTGAGCCGCATCAGAGTGATCAAAGAGCCGCATACGGCTCCGGAGCCGCGGGTTGCCGACCCCTGCTCTAAGGTATAGTTCCCGCGTCCCTCTATTTATTCAGGAGTTCCCCAGTCAACATCACTGAGACCGCCTCTAAAGGGAGTGGTCACACATATCATGCAAAGCAGCTCCAGTACGCACAATACGTGACGGAATGTGCTGGTCCTTGTGATTTCGCCTTGTCTCTGCTTCGTCTGCGTGTTGTCGTCTTATCTTCGTCGAGGTCCTTGAAGTCCTAACACAAAGATAACATCTGCGGCTGAGGCAGGAAGTTTTGTCCTTGCACAGATAGAACAAGTACAGCTTGAGCACAATAGCGAATAACTATAGCAACAGACTTTAAGCATACTAAAGTTGTGTGATAACTTACACATAATTATTCTAACAAGACAGCCATGACATTATGTTCTTTACAAGTGTACGACTGTAGGTTAGTAGGAATTGTACAAATGATTTATGCATCTATTGCAGCAAAAGAGTATTAATATGATCCAGGATGTTGCACAATTCCTAATAATAATAATAATAATGATGCATGTTTCCTCCTAGCCCTTCCTGCACATCCCTGGCCCAAGTACCCTCTGGGGTCCTTTCTGCAAGGCTACCAGTGTGTTTGCCACGATGAACACGTCTCCTACGGGAACCTTGGGGATTCTGTACCACCGTTCGGATTGTCTTTCTCCTCGGGTAGAGCTCTCGCTCTTTATAATCAGGTGACACGACATTCAAATGTTATTTATTGAACTACATCCATCTCCCTCACTCCCGCAGCAAGGGAGACTCAGGACGTTCTTGCCGTGGCTAACGAAGAAGGCATTGTTAGGATTTACAACACAGAAGGCAGAGGAAACCCACTTCTTAAAGGTACACACACACCTTTTTTTTTTTTTTTTTGTAGCTGCGTCATTTTTGGACGAGTCTAACGTTGAGCGTGTAATCTTGCAGAATGGCTGGCTCATGAGAACGCCGTCTTTGACATAGCATGGGTACCAGGGGAGTCTCAATTGGTAAGACCTACTGTATTCACTACATACATACTGTATTCAGTGAGTGTATGGCACACTCACTACCTGTATGGACACTGCACTGAAACTGTGTTCGGCATCTGCTGGATTAAAAAAGTCACATTTGACCTGCAAATAAAATACAATTGTTTAAGATCCCCATTAGATGCTGTAACAGTAGGAGCTATTATTCCTGCGGTCAACATTTTCAAAAACACTTTGATACATGTTCAACATTGAGGCAAAAGCTAATACAGTCGTCCCTCTCCATGCGGCGCTTCAAATATTTCAACTTCACCACATCGCAGATTATTTTGATATTAAAAAATGGGTCCTAATTCAAGCATTTTAAAGCATAAAGATGGCCAAATAAACTAAAGATATCAATACTTCAGTAGTAGGGTGGTACGATATACCGGTACTAGTAATGTATCGCGGTACTAATGAATCAAAAACGGTACTATACTCGGTGTCAGGTTCAAACACTGATGACATCTATTAAACAAGACAAGAAGCAAGGAATTAAACAGAGACAGAATTAAATTTGGCTCAATTTGAGGAGAGACGCCGTGACACTGTACCCTTGTACAGTGTCTCAGCATGCTCTGGCGAAAGATTGTACGCCTCCTCCTTTATTTGGACTTTCCCTGACCACATGGCAACAGCTGCTTCCAAAGGGACGTGGGTCGTAAATAGGGCTGCAGCTAACGATTATTTTTCTATCGATTAATCTATAGATTATTTTTTTCGATTAATCGGTTAATCTATAGATTATTTTTCCTTTTACCGATTTTTTTTTTTTATTTAAAATGAAGAGGAAAAAATAAATGTAGGCCAGTTTTTTCAAAAGGCATGGCTTTTATTTACAAAAAAAAAAGTATGGCCACTCAGTCAACATTGACAACAACATGACAAAATATTCTGTAACAATGTAAACATTTAAAACTTTTAACATTTAACAAAATTAAAAGTAGCTTATTTGCTTTTTAATGTGCAAATATAAAAGTAAACATCCAGTGCAAATCTTAATATTCTGGAATAGTATAAGCATTTCAAAAGTAAAAGTATTGCTTATTTTGCTTTAAAATGTGCAAAAATAAAGATAAACATCCAATACAAAAAAGTGCAAAACGGAAATATTCTGTAACAAGTGTAAACATTTCAACAAAAGTAAAAGTATTGCTTATTTGCTAAAATGTGCAAAAATAAAGCTAAACATCCAATACAAAAAAGTGTACAGTGTAAACATTTCAACAAAAGTAAAAGTATTGCTTATTTTGCTTAATAACACAACAATGATAGTATGATTAAAGTGAAAGTTAATTGTTGGTTTGTACATAGTATATGTAACTGTTAATGTTGTAAAAGGTATTTGCACAACTAATTAACGTTAGCGTTTGTGACACGTCTTGTGCCGTGGGGTTCTTTCAGGACCGACAGACTGAACGCCAGACGGCTTTGCCAGGTTTACAATCTTTTAATTTTACACAAAGTCTTTTCTCTTCCAACTGCGCGGATCGCGCACCTGGGCACGATTGCGGTGTCGCTCCCGGCGCGCCCCGCCTCGCCGCTCGCTCGCCGCCGCCGCCTCTCCACAGCGTTAAAGAGGAGCGCGTCTTTGTAAACACTGAACAGGCACGCCAAACGCGCCTCTCAGAGCGAAACGGTGCTTTAGTTTATGAATTTACAACGCAGATACAAATGACACATTCATGTTTTTGTGTAATAATGACAACGTATACGCACGCGGACGATTGACTTGTTGATGGTGATGGCAAGAACGCTGTCGGGGGTTTTCTTTTCAAATGTTCGTTCATAGCCGTTGTGCTGCTACGATAGGCCATTTCCGCTCGACACAGTGTGCATACAACAACATTATTAGGCCGTTTATTGAAATACTCCCACACTTTTGACGACTTTTGGCGTGCTTTTTTCCCCTCGCTCGCATCGTCTGCTTTGCGCTCCGCCATGACAGTAAAGTAGAGTGACGTAAATATGCGACGCACAAAAACGGCGTCGACGTATTTACGTAACCGATGACGTCGACTATGTCGACGCGTCGTTTCAGCCTTAGTCGTAAACAGCGTTGCCTTTGGTTAACAGATCAAAAGAAAAATAAAAGGTTTGTAAACACTTCACAGAAAAGGTCGTAAAATAGTTCCAGGAAAGGTTTGTAAAATAGGTTCAAAAAAGAGGTTTGTAAGAGTTCAAAAAAGAGGTCGTCTGGATCTTGGGCAGATCCTGCCTTCTCTCCACTTTGTAGTCCTTGGGTTAAAACAATATATTTCTGTTGATTACAATACAAGAAAGAAAACAGGACACCTTCATGTTGCTTCCCCCCCTACACAGTGGAGTTTTACAAGCCTTCTTGGTAGGTTCGAAGACTGCTTTTGCTTCTCGCTGGGAACTCTATTGAAACACAAAGTTTTTGTGATAACTCAGATAAAATTACTCTAATTAAACGGAGACAGAATTCAATTTGGCTCAATTTGAGGAGAGACGCCGTGACACTGTATTTTTGGACAGTGTCTCGGCACGCTCTGGCGAAAGATTGTACGCCTCCTCCTTTATTTGGACCTTCCCTGACCACATGGCAACAGCTGCTTTCAAAGGGACGTGGGTCGTAAACAGCGTTGCCTTTGCGTAACAGATCAAAAGAAAAAGAAAAGGTTTGTAAACACTTCACAGAAAAGGTCGTAAAATAGTTCCAAGAAAGGTTTGTAAAAGAGTTCAAAAAAGAGGTCGTCTGGAACTTGGGCAGATCCTGCCTTCTCTCCACTTTGTAGTCCTTGGGTTAAAACAATATCTTTCTGTTGATTACAATACAAGAAAGAAAACAGGACGCCTTCATGTTGCTTCCCCCCCTACACAGTGGAGTTTTACAAGCCTTCTTCTTGGTAGGTTCAAAGACATGTTTTTTTGCTTCTCGCTGGGAACTCATTGAAACACAAAGTTTTTTTCAGTCGTTCGGGGGTCTCCACTGTCGTATTTTACGCTTCATAACGCGCCACACATTTTCAATGGGAGACAGGTCTGGACTGCAGGCGGGCCAGGAAAGTACCCGCACTCTTTTTTTTTTTACAAAGCTACGCTGTTGTAACACGTGCTGAATGTGGCTTGGCATTGTCTTGCTGAAATAAGCAGGGGCGTCCATGAAAAAGACGGCGCTTAGATGGCAGCATATGTTGTTCCAAAAGCTGTATGTACCTTTCAGCATTAATGGTGCCTTCACGGATGTGTAAGTTACCCATGCCTTGGGGCACTAATGCACCCCCATACCATCACAGATGCTGGCTTTTCAACTTTGCGTCGATAACAGTCAGTTTTAATACGTTGTCATTCTAGGTGACTGCTGCAGGCGACCAGATGGCCAGGTTGTGGGACGTCAAGTCAGGGGAGCTTTTAGGCAGCTTTAAGGGCCACCTCTGCAGCCTCAAATCTGTCACATTTGCTCCAGAGGAGAAAGGTATTATGAACACAATGTGGGATTCTATTAGATCACAGGTATCAAACCCAAGGCCCGCTACTTCATTTTATTTGGCCCCTCGAAATCCTGGAAATAATTTGTATCATTAAAGTGCTGTAACTTTTCTTACTAAATGTATTCTTTCTTTCTATTTTGGCAGAAAAAAAACGACATGTACTCCATGCCATCGCAAATTTTGCTAATTTAAATATTGTCTAATTATGCAAAAATATATTAGCGAACATTCAAAAAAAATTTGGAATAAAAATAAATACTAATAATAATGATTTCAAAGCAAGTTATCCATCAAATTGTGCAATGTGAAAGTAGCAATAGATTCAATGGTAAAATTGAGAAATTTACTGTGGTTTTTACAGCATTTTTCCTCTAAATTAAAAAAACAGTACTTTTTTTTTACTGTAATAAACTGTGGTGCCGTATTGGTATTTAAGTTAAAGTGAAAGTACCACAGTAATACACCGAAAAATCTGCAGTTGTTGATTTGCAGTAAAAAAAAAACAAAAAAAAAACTGGCAGCTAAGGTGGCAAACTTTTACTGTAAAAATGCAGTTTTTTTTATTTACAGTAAAAAAAGAAATGTAAATTTTACAGTAAAATTCTGGCAACTGATCTGCCTTTTTTTTTTTTTTTTTTTTCATAAACACAGCAGTAGTGTTTTTCCATTTACAGTAATATACATTACATTTTAAGGTAAAATTGTTGTAACTTACCATATTTTTTTTACATTTTAGTTTAAAAAAATCTACTAATAAAATGCATTAAAAAATTGTGTAATAATAGTGTTCACTGTTAGAAGCAGCCATCTGTGGCCAAAAATATCTGCCATGTGGCCCTCAGGGAAACGACTTTGACACCTCTGTATTAGAGAGAAAATGTGTCATTTTAGTGCATGCATGATGGAAGTAAGCATGGCTATTATTTGGGAGGGGGACATGTCCCCTGCATTTCTTCAAAAGGCAGTTTTTGTCTCCTGCATTTTTCCACCTTCAAAAAATTGAATGGAGACAAGTCAAAAACTTGTGCCAGGCGGAAAATCGCCGCTCAGACTGAAGCTTGTCTCTTTAGACCGCCCACAAGCTCATTGATTGGATTTCTGGCGCTGCTCGACGATTGACAGCATGCAGCAGCTAACCAATCAGTTTTTTACATTTTGTCCAACTCCAATTTTAAAAAAAACAACTCAAAAAAAACATTTTGTGATACACATGATGGTATCATTTTAAAATGTGTTGTGCCTTCCAAAGAATAACACGTTTTGGAATGATATAACATTAAAATAGAAGCTGCTGATGGTGTGTTTGACGGAGAACAGTTCTTCAGGCCGCAAACTGATGGCTCCTGAATCAACAGGGCCTCTGCTCGTTGCAGTCAATGTCATAATGATGTAACAATGTACTTTTTTCTTTGTTTGTTTTATTCGGGGAAAAAAATCTGAATTTTACAACAAAAACATCAACATTTTACTACAAACAAATCTGAATTTTATAACAAAAACATCAAAATGTTACTACAAAAAAGATCCGATTTTTATAACAAAAACATCACAATTTTACAAAAAAATCGGAATATTATAACAAATCATCAAAATGTTACTACAAAAAAGATCCAATTTTTATAACAAAAACATCACAATTTTACAAAAAAATCTGAATATTATAACAAATCATCAAAATTTTACAACAAAAAAAAAATCTGAATTTTATAACAAAAACATCAACATTTTACAAAAAAAAAAATCTGAATTTTATAACACAAACGTCAACATCTTACTACAAAAAAATCTGAATTTTATAACAAAAACATCAAAATGTTACTCCAAAAAAGATCTGATTTTTATAACGAAAACATCAAATTTTTACTACAAAAAAAAATCTGAATTTTATAACAAAAACATTAACATTTTACTACAAAAAAATCTGAATTTTATAACAAAAACATTAACATTTTACTACAAAAAAATATCTGAATTTTAAAACAAAAACATCAAAATGTTACTCCAAAAAAGATCAGATTTTTATAACAAAAACATCAAAATGTTACTCCAAAAAAGATCAGATTTTTATAACAAAAACATCACAATTTTACTGCAATAAAAATCAGAATTTTATAACAAAAAGATTAACATTTTACTACAAAATAATCAGAATTTTATGACAAATCATCAAAATTTTACTACAAAAAAATCTGAATTTAATAGCAAAAACATCAACATTTTACGACAAAAAAAATCTGAATTATATAACAAAAACATCAAAGTGTTACTCCAAAAAAGATCAGATTTTTATAACAAAAACATCACAATTTTACTACAAAAAAAAATCTGAATTTTATAATAAATCATCAAAATTTTACTACAAAAAACATCTGAATTTTATAACATATCATCAACATTTTACTACAAGAAAAAAAAAAAAAAATTTATGTCAAAAACATCAACATTTTACTACAAAAAAAAAAATCAGAATTTTATAACAAAAACGTCAACATTTTACTACCTAAAAAAATCTGAATTTTATAACAAAAACGTCAACATCTTACTACAACAAAATCTGAATTTTATAACAAAAACATCAACATTTCACTACAAAAAAAATCTGAATTCTATAACAAAAACGTCAACATCTTACTACAAAAAAAATCTGAATTTTATAGCAAAAACATCAAAATGTTACTCCAAAAAAGATCAGATTTTTATAACAAAAACATCAAATTTTTACTACAAAAAAAAAATCTGAATTTTATAACAAAAACATTAACATTTTACTACAAAAAAATCTGAATTTTATTACAAAAAGATCAACATTTTACTACAAAAAAAATCTGAATTTTATAACAAAAACATCAACATTTTACTCCAAAAAAAAAATCAGAATTCTATAACAAAAACATCAAAATGTTACTCCAAAAAAGATCTGATTTTTACAACAAAAAGATCACAATTTTACTGCACAATAAATCAGAATTTTATAACAAAAACATTAACATTTTACTACAAAATAATCTGAATTGTATAACAAATCATTTAAATTTTACTATAAAAAATCTGAATTTTATGACAAATCATCAAAATTTTACTACAAAAAAATCTGAATCTTATACCAAAAACATCAACATTTTACTACAAAAAAAATCTGAATTTTATAACAAAAACATCAAAATGTTACTCCAAAAAACATCTGATTTTTATAACAAGAACATCACAATTTTACTACAAAAATATCTGAATTTTATAACAAATCATCAAAATTTTACTACAAGAAGAAAAAAGAATTTAATAACAAAAACATCAACATTTTACTACAAAATAAATCAGAATTTTATAACAAAAATGTCAACATTTTACTACAAAAAAATCAGAATTTTATAACAAAAACATCAAAATGTTACTCAAAAAAGATCTGATTTTTGTAACAAAAACATCACAATTTTTCTACCAAAAAAAATCTGAATTTTATAACAAATCATCAAAACTTTCCTACAAAAAAATCTGAATTTTATAACAAATCATCAAAATTTTACTACAAAAAAAATCAGAATTTTATAACAAAAACATCACAATTTTATTGCTCAAAAAATCTGAATTTTATAACAAAAACATTAAAATTTTACTACAAAATAATCTGAATTTTATAACAAATCATTAAAATTTTACTATAAAAAAATCTGAATTTTATGACAAATCATCAAAATGTTACTACAAAAAAATCTGAATTTTATAACAAAAACATCAACATTTTACTACAAAATAAATCAGAATTTTATAGCAAAAATGTCAAATTTTACTACAAAAAAATCTGAATTTTACAACAAAAACATCAAAATGTTACTCAAAAAAGATCTGATTTTTGTAACAAAAACATCACAATTTTACTACAAAAAAATCTGAATTTTATAACAAAAACTTTACAATTTTTCTACAAAAAAAATCTGAATTTTATAACAAATCATCAAAAATGTCCTACAGAAAAATCTGAATTTTAGAACAAATCATCAAAATTTTACTACAAAAAAATCAGAATTTTATAACAAAAACATCACAATTTTATTGCTCAAAAAAATCTGAATTTTATAACAAATCATAAAAATTTTACTACAAAAAAATTTGAATTTTATAACAAAAACATTAACATTTTACTACAAAAAATCTGAATTTTATAACAAATCATCAAAAATGTCCTACAGAAAAATCTGAATTTTAGAACAAATCATCAAAATTTTACTACAAAAAAAATCAGAATTTTATAACAAAAACATCACAATTTTATTGCTCAAAAAAATCTGAATTTTATAACAAATCATAAAAATTTTACTACAAAAAAATTTGAATTTTATAACAAAAACATTCACATTTTACTACAAAAAAATCTGAATTTTTATAACAAATCATTAAAATTTTACTACAAAAACAAATCTGAATTTTATACCAAAAACATCAACATTTTATTACAAAAAAAAATCTGAATTTTATAACAAAAACGTCAACATTTTACTACAAAATAAATCTCAATTTTATAACAAAAACATCAAAATGTTACTACAAAAAAGATCTGATTATTATGACAAAAACATCAAAATGTTACTACAAAAAAATCTGAATTTTATAACAAAAACATTAACATTTTACTACAAAAAAATCTGAATTTTATAACAAAAAAGTCTTATAATAGTAGAAAAGAATCCAGGAAAGGTGGTCTTATTTGACGAGAATAAACATTTATTTTACTACAAAACCATAGTTTGCCAGAAGCATGTATATTAATGATGACTTTGTTTATCTTCTTACAGCTGTGTTCTGTACCGGTGCAAGAGATGGAAATATTCTAGTCTGGGATACACGGTGCAGCAAAAGAGGTACCAATTTGAACTTTCATTCCAACTTCCTCCCTTTTCAGGCACACAATATTCATACGTGGCCTCCTTTTCAGATGGTTTCTACAAACCGGTAAAACAGATCCGCGGCGCTCACAACAAAGCAGACGCGAATCCCCCGTCCAAAACCAAGAAGCGACGACTCAGCACTCGTGGAATGGCTCCGAGTGTGGTGAGTTCCCTCAACAACTGACCGCCCTCTAGCCAACTGGAGACCAGTCTTATTTTGAAATGTGTTTTGCAGGACTCCCAGCAAAGTGTCACTGTGGTTTTATTCCGAGATCAGCACACGCTCATCTCTTCTGGCGCTGTAGATGGGTAAAGACTTGTGCGCTAACTAAAGTTCTTTTTAAAATGCACTTATAAACAAACTTTTATTCAATCTTTGAAGTGTTGTTAAGATGTGGGACTTGAGGAAAAACTACACGGTGCACCATCACGATCCAGTGCCCCTGCAGACGTTCCCGTATCCTGGTTCTTCCATGCGCGTGCGTCTGGGTTAGTTTTGCACCTTTTACTCGCCGGAAACATAGACTAGTGCTTACCAATAGTGACTGGTGTTATTGCGCTTGTGTTTGCAGGTTATTCCGGACTCGTGTTGGACTCCACAAGATCCAACGTCATGTGCAACTGCACTGACGACAGCATTTACATGTTCAATGTCAGTGGAGTGAAAAGTAGCCCAGGTAAGCAAACAATTGGCAAACCTCACAATATAGGAAGGTGTCTTTAGGAAATTCATGGTAAATGTAATTTTGTGAGGAACACTTTTTTCTTTGTTTGTTTTATTCAGGAAAAAAATCTGAATTTTATAACAAAAACATCAAAATGTTATGACAAAAAAGATGAGATTTTTTTATAACAAAAACATAATTTTACTACAAAAAAGATCAGATTTTTATAACAAAAACATCGATTTTTTATAAAAAAAAAACATAATTTTACTACAAAAAAGATCAGATTTTTATAACAAAAACATCAACATTTTACTACAAAAAATCTGAATTTCATAGCAGATCATCAAAATTTGACTACAAAAAAGATCAGATATTTATAACAAAAACATAATTTTACTACAAAAAAGATCTGATTTTTATAACAAAAACATCAAAATTTTACAAAAAAAAAATCTGAATTTCATAACAAATCATCAAAATTGTAATACAAAAAAGAAATCTGAATTTTATAACAGAAACATCAAAATTTTAATACCAAAAAAAATTGAACTTTATAACAAATACTTTAAAATGTTCTAAAAAAAAAATATCTGAATTATATAACAAAAACGTCAACATTTTAGTACAAAAAACATCTGAATTTTATAACAAAAACATAATGTTACTACATAAAATATCTGATTTTTATAACAAAAACATCATAATTTTACTACAAAAAAGATCCGATTTTTATAACAAAAACATAATTTTACTACAAAAAAGATCAGATTTTTATAACAAAAACATCAAAATTTTACTACAAAAAAATCTGAATTTCATAACAAATCACCAAAATTGTAATACAAAAAAAAAATCTGAATTTTATAACAGAAACATCAAAATTTTAATACCAAAAAAATTTGAACTTTATAACAAAAACTTTAAAATGTTCTAAAAAAAAATATCTGAATTATATAACAAAAACGTCAACATTTTAGTACAAAAAACATCTGAATTTTATAACAAAAACATAATGTTACTACATAAAATATCTGATTTTTATAACAAAAACATCATCATTTTACAACAAAAAAGATCTGATTTTTATAACAAAAACATCAACATTTTACTACAAAAAAATCTGAATTTCATAACAAATCATCAAAATGTTACTACAAAAAAATCTGAATTTTATAACAAAACATCAAAATTTTACTACAAAAAATTTAAATTTTATAATAAAAACATCAAAATTTTACTACAAAAAAAATCTGAATTTTACAACAAATCATCTAAATTTTAATACCAAAAAAATCTGAGTTTTATAACAAAAACATCAAAATTTTAATACCAAAAAAATTTGAACTTTATAACAAAAACTTTAAAATGTTCTGAAAAAAAATATCTGAATTATATAACAAAAACGTCAACATTTTAGTACAAAAAACATCTGAATTTTATAACAAAAACATAAAAATGTTACTACATAAATATCTGAATTTTATAACAAAAACATAAAAATGTTACTACATAAAATATCTGATTTTTATAACAAAAACATCATAATTTTACTACAAAAAAGATCTGATTTTTATAACAAAAACATCAACATTTTACTACAAAAAAATCAGAATTTCATAACAAATCATCAAAATTTTACTACAAAATAAAATCTGAATTTTATAACAGAAACATAAAAATGTTACTACAAAAAAATCTGATTTTTATAACAAAACATCAAAATTTTACTACAAAAAAAATCTCAATTTTACAACAAATCATCTAAATAAAAAATAAAACATCTGAATTTTATAACAAAAACATCCAAATTTTAATACCAAAAAAATCTGAACTTTATAACAAAAACTTTACAATTTTATATAAAAAAAACCAACTGAATTTTATAACAAAAACATCAACGGTTTACCACAAAAAACCCCATAATTTTTTGACAAAAACATCAACATTTTACTCCAAAGAAATCCTGAATTTTATCACAAAAAAGTCTTATAATAGTAGAAAAAAATCCAGGAAAGGGGGTCTTATTTTACTAGAAAAAAACATTTATTTTACTACAAAATACATACTTTGCCAGAAAAAAACTTTTTACCAGAATTATTTAATCTATTTTACAAGGAAAAAAAACATCTTATTTTACTAAAAATAACATTATATGGAAAAGACATTTGCCAAAAATGTCACATATTTACTCGGAAATATCTAAATTTAACTAGAAAAAAAAAAGTTTTTATAGTATAAAAAAACATTTAGCTATTAAAAAACACTTACGATTAAAAACAGAGCTTATTTTATTAGAAAAATGTATTACCAGAAAAAATTTTTTTTTACCATGAAATATTTCTTCTTTTACTCAGGGGGAAAAAAAAATTCAGGGAAAAAACATTCTCCCCGAAAACTTTTACTACCAAATAAAATCTGGAGAAACGCTGAAAATTTAGTAAGAATTGGTTTTAAAATTTTACCTCAAACAAAGTATTATTATACTAGAGAAAAACATTGTTTGTATCCTTTTAATATTACTTCTTTTTTGTCTAAAAACATTTTCCTAAAAAACAGCTTTATTCTCTAAATGTTAATTGTTTTGTAATTCAACCTTTTCTTTGACCACTACAGTATACTCCCTTGATTGAAGCGCAGGCTAACTCCCAGACTATATACAGTATTTTACCCCTGCTTATCACTAGATGGGGCTATGAAGTTGTGTCCTATTAAAAATGGGTCAGGTAAAACAAGAGAGTACTGTTTACAAGAGCAATACAGTATTTGTTATGCAGCTGTGTTCTTGCTAAAACTGTTTCAGATAATTGTAATAGTCCAAAAAGCACATTTTATAAGAAGAGAAGGATCAACATTTTACTACAAACAAATCTGAATTTTATAACAAAACATAAAAATTTTACTACAAAAAAAATCTGAATTTTATAACAAAAACATCAAAATTTTACTACAAAAAAATCTGAATTATACAACAAATCATCTAAATTTTAATACCAAAAAAAATCTGAGTTTTATAACAAAAACAAACTTTTTAATACCAAAAAAATCTGAACTTTATAACAAAAACTTTAAAATTTTATTTTTAAAAAAATATGAATTTTAAAACAAAACATCAACATTTTACTACAAAAAACATCTGAATTTTGTAACAAAAACATCAAAATATTACTACAAAAAAGATCTGATTTTTATAACAAAAAAATCATTTTACTACCAAAAAATCAGATTTTCATGACAAATGATCACAATGTTACTACAAAGAAATATCAGAATTTTATAACAGAAACATAAAAATATTACTACAAAAAAAATCTGAATTTTATAACAAAACATCAAAATTTTACTACAAAAAAATATGAATTTTATAACGAAAACATCAAAATTTTACTCCCAAAAAATCTGAATTTTACAACAAAACATCTAAATAAAAAGAATTAAAAAAAATCTGAATTTTATAACAAAAACATCAACATTTCAATACCAAAAAAATCTGAATTGTATAACAAAAACTTTAAAATGTTATATATAAAAAAAAAAATCTAAATTCTATAACAAAAACATCAATATTTTACTACAAAAAAACCCAGAATTTTATGACAAAAACAGCAACATTTTACTACAAAAAATATGAATTTTATAACAAAAACATCAAAATTTTACTCCCAAAAAATATGAATTTTACAACAAAACATCTAAATACATTTTTTTTTAAATCTCAATTTTATAACAAAAACATCAACTTTTTAATACCAAAAGAATCTGAATTTTATAACAAAAACTTTAAAATGTTATATAAAAAAATAATCTGAATTTTATAACAAAAACATCAACATTTTACTACAAAAAAAATCTGAATTTTACAACAAATCATCTAAATTTTAATACCAAAAAACATCTGAGTTTTATAACAAAAACATCAACATTTTAATACCAAAAAAATCTGAACTTTATAACAAAAACTTTAAAATTTTATTTTAAAAAAATCTGAATTTTATAACAAAACATCAACATTTTACTACAAAAAACATCTGAATTTTATAACAAAAATATCAAAATGTTACTACAAAAAAGATCTGATTTTTATAACAAAAACATAATTTTACTACAAAACAAATCTGATTTTTATAACAAATGTTATATAAACTAAAAAAAATCTGAATTCTATAACAAAAACATAAATATTTTACTACAAAAAAAAACTGAATTTTATGACAAAAACATCAACATTTTACCACAAAAAAATCTGAATTTTATAACAAAAACTTTAAAATGTTATATAAAAAAATAATCTGAATTTTATAACCAAAACATCAACATTTTACTACAAAAAATATCTGAATTTTATAACAAAAACATCAAAATGTTACCACAAAAACAGATCTGATTTTTATAACAAAAACATCATTTTACTACAAAAAAAATCTGATTTTCATAACAAATGATCAAAATTTTACTACAAAAAAAATATCAGAATTTTATAACAGAAACAGAAACATTTTACTACAAAAAATCTGAATTTTATAACAAAACATCAACATTTTACTACAAAAAAATATGAACTTTATAATAAAAACATCAAAGTTTTACTCCCAAAAAATATGAATTTTACAAGAAAACATCTAAATACATTTATTTTTTTTAAATTTCAATTTTATAACAAAAACATCAACATTTTAATACCAAGAAAATCTGAATTTTATAACAAAAACTTTAAAATGTTATATAAAAAAACTGAATTCTATAACAAAAACATTAATATTTTATTACAAAAACCCCAAGAATTTTATGACAAAAACATCAACATTTTACTACAAAAAAAATCCTGAATTTTATAACAAAACATCAAAATTGTACTACAAAAAATATGAATTTTATAACAAAAACATCAACATTTTACTCCCAAAAAATATGAATTTTTCAACAAAACATCAAAATATATATTTTTTCAAAATCTAAATTTTATAACAAAAACATCAACATTTTAATACCAAAAAATTCTGAATTTTATAACAAAAACTTTAAAATGTTATATAAAAAAAACTGAATTCTATAACAAAAACATTAATATTTTATTACAAAACCCCCCCAGAATTTTATGACAAAAACATCAACATTTTACTACAAAAAAAATCCAGAATTTTATAACAAAACATCAAAATTTTACTACAAAAAATATGAATTTTATAACAAAAATATCAACATTTTAATACCAAAAAAAATCTGAATTTTATAACAAAAACATCAACATTTTACTACAAAAAAAAATCTGAATTTTACAACAAATCATCTAAATTTTAATACCAAAAAACATCTGAGTTTTATAACAAAAACATCAACATTTTAATACCAAAAAAAATCTGAACTTTATAACAAAAACATCAACATTTTACTACAAAAAACATCTGAATTTTATAACAAAAATATCAAATTGTTACTACAAAAAAGATCTGATTTTTATAACAAAAATATCAAAATGTTACTACAAAAAAGATCTGATTTTTATAACAAAAACATAATTTTACTACAAAGAAATCTGATTTTCATAACAAATGTTATATAAAATAAAAAATCTGAATTCTATAACAAAAACATCAATATTTTACTACAAAAAAAAACAGAATTTTATGACAAAAACATCCACATTTTACCACAAAAAAATTTGAATTTTATAACAAAAACTTTAAAATGTTATATAAAAAAATTATCTGAATTTTATAACAAAAACATCAACATTTTACTACAAAAAAACCCAGAATTTTATGACAAAAACATCAACATTTTACCACAAAAAAAATCCTGAATTTTATCACAAAAAAGTCTTATAATAGTAGAAAAAATCCAGGAAAGGTGATCTTATTTTACTAGAAAAAAACATTTATTTTACAACAAAAAACATACTTTGCCAGAAAAAAACGTATTACCAGAATTATTTAATCATATTTCACAAGGAAAAAACATCTTATTTGACTAAAAATAACATTATATTGTAATAGTCCAAAAAGCACATTATATAAGAAGATAAGGATCCTCATTCCTGTTTCCCTCCACAGAGGCCGTGTTCAGTGGCCACCAAAACTCATCTTTTTACATCAAATCCACAATTAGCCCAGATGACCAGTTCTTGGCCAGCGGCTCCAGTGACAACAACACATACATCTGGAAGGTACGTCACAATAGGAAATGGAGGCCTTGTTTGCCACGATTCCAAACCGGCGTTGGTTCATTGCAGATCTCTGATCCCACGTACGCCCCGATGATGCTCCAAGGCCACAGCGAGGAGGTGACGTCTGTTGCATGGTGCCCCACAGACTTCACTAAGGTCAGATGATTGGACCCTTCAGGCTTGCAAACATTCACAAGTCGCTTCATTTACGACTGGGATATTTAACGCCGTTGTTTTGCTGGCCACATTTCCATAAAAACCAAGGACCGGATGCTCGGACTTTAGTCTTATTTTGTATATCCCGGAGAACCAGTGACTTTAGTCTGTTTATTTTGTGCTCAGCTGTTTTTAAGGACCTTCTGCAAAGAAGTTAGTCAAAGATCATCTCCATGACAGCACTCTCGTGTTTTTAAAATCTGCTGCCAAAACGTGTCTCTCTCACAAGTTCTTTGAAGTGAACTTGCGGAACACCAGTTGAAAATAGCCCAAATGATGATAAAGACAGGACTTGAAATAGAACCTTGAGGAACGCCACTAGTAGAACTAAAGAAGTTAAACAAATGACTACTGGCTGCATCAGAAGTAAACGAGCTACATCAACACCTTAGTTCAGTGTTTTTCAACCTTTTTTGAGCCAAGGCACATTTTTTGCGTTGAAAAAATTCCGGAGGCACACCGCCAGCAGAAATCATTAAAAAACAAAACTCAGTTGACAGTAAAAAGTCGTTGTCGCAATTGTTGGATATGACTTTAAAGCATAACCAAGCATGCATCACTATAGCTCTTGTCTCAAAGTAGGTGTACTGTCACCACCTGTCACATCACGCCCTGACTTATTTGGAGTTTATTGCTGTTTTCCTGTGTGTAGTGTTTTAGTTCTTGTCTTGCGCTCCTATTTTGGTGGCTTTTTCTCTTTTTGTTTTGGTATTTTCCTGTAGCAGTTTCATGTCTTCCTTTAAGCGATATTTCCCGCATCTACTTTGTTTTAGCAATCAAGAATATTTCAGTTGTTTGTATCCGTCTTTGTGGGGACATTGTTGATTGTCATGTCATGTTCGGATGTACTTTGTGGACGCCGTCTTTGCTCCACAGTAAGTCTTTGCTGTCGTCCAGCATTCTGTTTTTGTTTACTTTGTAGCCGGTTCAGTTTTAGTTTCGTTCTGCATAGCCTTCCCTAAGCTTCAATTCCTTCTCTTAGCGGCACTCGCCTTTTGTTTATTTTTGGTTTAAGCATTAGACACCTTGTTACCTTCACGCTGCCTTCCGCTGTTTCCGACATCTACAAAGCAATTAGCTACCGGCTGCCACCTACTGATATGGAAGAGTATTACACGGTTACTCTGCCGAGCTCTAGACAGCACCGACACTCAACAACAACACATCATTTGCAGACTATAATTACTGGTTCGCAAAAAATATTTTTAACCCAAATGGGTGAAATTAGATAATCTCCCACGGCACACCAGACTGTATCTCACGGCACACTAGTGTGCCGCGGCACAGTGGTTGAAAAACACTGCCTTAGTTACATAAATCACATAACAAAAAAGTTATAATATTTTACTAGAAAATAAAACGTTTTTCCAGATTTTTTTTCTTCTTTTTAGTAAAGAGAATTCACAGAAAAACATTTTACCAGGAAAAAAGGACTTATTATATTATATATATATATATATATATATATATATATATATATATATATATATATATATATATATATATATATATATATATATACATATATATATATATATATATATATATATATATATATATATATATATATATATATATATATATATATATATATATATATATATATATATAATATAAAGTTTTTTCACCAGAAAAAAAGTCACACATTTACTGTGAAAAAGCATTCAAATAGGAAAAAAGTCTTATTATACCAGAGGAAAACCGTTCTTTTAAATTTACCAGAAAAAAGGTTTTATTTTACTAGAAAAAACATTTTGTCCAAAAATATTTCCAGGGAAAAATATAAAATACATTTTTTATTTTTTTCAAGTATAATATAAAAATGTTTTTTTTTTTTAATGTGGGGGGGAATAATTTCACAAAGGTTTGGCCTTAATTTTAAAGATATTTTAAAAAACAAAGTCAGAACATTATACGTTTGAACGCGTGTGTTTTATATTTATATATATATATATATATATATATATATATATATATATATATATATATATATATATATATATATATATATATATACATATATATATATATATATACATATATATATATATATATATATATAAGAGAGAGAGAGACCCTTCATTCAATGTGTTTTCTTTATTTTCATGACTATTTACATTGTAGATTGTCACATCAAAACTATGAATGAACACATGTGGAGTTATGTACTTAACAAAAAAAGGGGAAACAACTGAAAACATGTTTTATGTTCTAGTTTCTTCAAAATAGCCACCATTTGCTCCGATTACTGCTTTGCACACTCTTGGCATTCTCTGGATGAGCTTCAAGCACACCTGTGAAGTGAAAACCATTTCAGGTGACTACCTCTTGAAGCTCATGGAGAGAATGCCAAGAGTGTGCAAAGCAGTAATCAGAGCAAAGGGTGGCTATTTTGAAGAAGATAGTTTTGATGCCTTCAGTGACAATCTACAATGTAAATAGTCATGAAAATAAAGAAAACTCATTGAATGGGAAGGTGTGTCCAAACTAGAGATGTCCGATAAATGCGTTAAAATGTAATATCGGAAATTATCGGTATCATTTTTTTAAATTATCGGCATCGTTTTTTTTTGTTTTTTTTTAATTAAATCAAAAAATAGTTGCTTATAGTCAAGAAAATACAGTAAATAAAGAAGTTGAATAAATGGCTACTGACCGAATCTGAAGTAAACAAGCTACAGCAACACCTTAGTTACATAAATAACATTAAGAAAACAGAGTGTAACTTCCTAAAAAGAGAGGGCATAAGGGGTGCCTTGAGGAACACCTTAGTTATGTAAATCACAAGTTTGGACCCCAGTGTTCTTTTCACGAGCAAGGTTACGAGTAGAGATGCCGATATTATTTAAATGCGTTAAAATGTAATATCGGAAATTGTCAGTATCGTTTTTTTTGTTATCGCTATCGTTTTCTTTTTTCTTTTTTTTTTCTTTTTTTTTTTAATTAAATCAACATAAAAAACACAAGATACACTTACAATTAGTGCACCAATCCAAAAAACCTCCCTCCCCCATTTACACTCATTCACACAAAAGGGTTGTTTCTTTCTGTTATTAATATTGTGGTTCCTACATTATATATCAATATATATCAATACAGTCTGCAAGGGATACAGTCCGTAAGCACACATGATTGTGCTAATAGTACTAACCTTTAACAGTTAATTTTACTCATTTTCATTAATTACTAGTTTCTATGTAGCTGTTTTTATATTGTTTTACTTTCTTTTTTATTCAAGAAAATGTTTTTAATTTATTTATCTTATTTTATTTTATTTTTATTTTTAAAAAGGACCTTATCTTCACCATACCTGGTTGTCCAAATTAGGCATAATAATGTGTTAATTCCACGACTGTATATATCGGTTGATATCGGTATCGGTAATTAAAGAGTTGGACAATATTGGAATATCGGATATCGGCAAAAAGCCATTATCGGACATCCCCAGTCCAAACTTTTGGCCTCTACTGTATGTATAATTTGTTATTTATATAACATATAAATAATTTATACATAATATATGTACTTAAAGAAGATTTTTTTTAAACGTCAATGTCATAACAAATACGCACTTCCTGGCAAATTTTTGTGTATCGTTAGTATTATTACAATCAGTAAAATTAAGTAATACCAATTATATTATCCTGTTTTTTGGAGGTTTTTTTGTTGTTTTTTTCTACATATTGAGCGTTATTTGGTTTATTAATGAATAATAAAGATTGGTGTAAGACTCTTGCGTTCAGGTCGGCTGGGAATTTTGAAATTTACTTGTAAAATGTTAATAATTACTTTTACCCCCCAAAAAATAAATGTTTTGCTGAACACTGCCTGGAAGTTTGGAGAACTGAAGTCATGAACCACCAGTTGAATAGCCCGAATGATGAAAAAAAAGAGGACCTAAAATGGAACCTTGAAGAAAACTACTAATATATCGTATTTTCCCAACTATAGAGCGCACCGCTATATCAGCCACAGCCTCTACATTTTAGAAGAAACATTTTTTTCCCATATATTCGCCGCAGATATATATACATTGTGAAATTAGACCAAAATATTTTGTAACAAAACATCTAAATAAAAACAATTAAAAAATCTCAGTTTTATAACAAAAACATCCACATTTTAATACCAAAAAAATCTGAATTTTATAACAAAAACTTTAAAATGTTATATAAAAAAGAATCTGAATTCTATAACAAAAACATCAATATTTTACTACAAAAAAAACCAGAATTTTATGACAAAAACATCAACATTTTACTACAAAAAAAAATCCTGAATTTTATAACAAAACATCAAAATTTTACTACAGAAAATATTAATTTTATAACAAAAACATCAACATTTTAATACCAAAAAAATCTGAATTTTATAACAAAACATCAACATTTTACCTCAAAAAATATCTAAATTTTATAACAAAAACATCAAAATGTTACTATAAAAAAGATCAGATTTTTATAACAAAAACGTCATTTTACTACAATAAAATCTGATTTTCATAACAAATCACAATTTTACTACAAAAAAAATATCAGAATTTTATAACAGAAACATAACAATTTTACTACAAAAAATATGAATTTTATAACAAAAACATCAAAATTTTACTCCCCAAAAAATCTGAATTTTACAACAAAACATCTCTTTTAAAAAAAAAATTTAAATCTCAATTTTATAACAAAAACTTTAAAATGTTATATATAAAAAAAATCTGAATTCTATAACAAAAACATCAACATTTTACCACCCAAAAACCCAGAATTTTATGACAAAAACATCAACATTTTACTACAAAAAAATCCTGAATTTTATAACAAAAGATCAAAATTTTACTCCCAAAAAATATGAATTTTACAACAAAACATCTAAATACATTTTTTTTTTATCTCAATTTTATAACAAAAACATCAACTTTTTAATACCGAAAAAATCTGAATTTTATAACAAAAACTTTAAAATGTTATATAAAAAAATAATCTGAATTTTATAACAAAAACATCAACATTTTCTTCCCAAAAAAAATCTGAATTTTACAACAAATCATCTAAATTTTAATACCAAAAAACATCTGAGTTTTATAACAAAAACATCAAAATGTTACTACAAAAAAGATCTGATTTTTATAACAAAAACATAAATTTACCACAAAAAAAAATTTGATTTTCATAACAAATCTGAATTCTATAACAAGTTTATTTACATACCTTATTTTTGTTTCCAAACGGTGCCTGTAACACGGCAGTAAAACGGCTGATCAAACAAAACAAAAGTCAACCCAAAACACAAAAGGGTTGTTTCTTTCTGTTATTAATATTCTGGTTCCTACATTATATATCAATATACATCAATACAGTCTGCAAGCACACATGATTGTATTTTTTTATATAAAAAAATATATAAAATGAAATAAATAAATAATACCATACCCCCTCCCGGTCCATGGGACAAATTTTCAAGCGTTGAGCGTTCCGCAGTTACAAAAAGGTTGGGGACCACTGCTCTAGTGTTTTTAGGAATTTGCTACAAAAAAAATTCTGAATTTAACTTGGGGGCCGCTATGGCGTCAGATTTGGCCCCCAGGCCAGCAGTTGAATAGAAACGATGAAGGCTCTTTGTTCCCAATGAATCAGATTGCTTCCTGCTCCGATGACCACACTGTCCGCATCTGGCGCCTTCATCGGGAAATGGACGGAGCTCAGTCGGCAGTGGGCGGGGCCAATCTTGTAGGCTGGGCCCGTGCCAAGAGTCCGCACAGTAAGGGCAATTAATTAATTAATTGATTTTATAAGTTAAAAAATGTGAGTGTGAATGTTTTATTTTCTATTTAGAACCTGCACACGCCACGGAGACGACCCCCGCTAAGGACAAGAGGGCGGAGAGCATCGGAGTCCTGGTTTCCCCGCAGCTGGCCGCTTGTGCTCCGAGTGGCGCCGCCTTGCCTCTGCCCTCCAGCACCAACTCACCCACGGTGGATGCGAATGGTGGTATTTGTCAGCGTTCCATCCAAACATGGCTGTCTCCCGGCCAGCGCAGCCCTCTGCCGCGTAAGGTCCTCAGCCCGCGTCCTCAGAACCCGGCGGGCTGCACCTCACCCACGGCGCGGCGGGCCAAGCGTAGGCTGGAGGCGGACTCGCCCGACGGCTGTGATGACGCAGAGGAGTGCGAGCGCGTGGCGGAAGTGTTCCGCGTTGCCAAGAGGAGGCGGGGCTTGTCGGGCGTCTGCTGGCCGGCTCAGGAGAGTCCGCTGGAGGGGGTCGCTCCCACTGGTGTGTCGCAAGAGACTGGCAAGGAGAATCAGTGCCCACCAGTGACGGACTGGCTGTCAGTGATGGGACAAAAGATGAGAGGGAGTCCAAGGAGTCCAAAGAGTCCAAAGAGTCCGAGTGCTGGGAAGAAACAAGCAGCCAAGACGCCAGCCTCACCGGTAAGCACTTCCTTTACACCAGGTGTGCACATTACGTCAGTCCATCACCTGCCAGGCATTCAAAAAAATAGACCTAAAAATTTGTGATTATCAATCTTCACCAAGACGTCACTTTCGTCCATACTTGCCAACCCTCAAGGCGTACTTGGTCAACAGCCATACAGGTCACACTGAGGGTGGCCGTATAAACAACTTTAACACTGTTACAAATATGCGCCACACTGTGAACCCACACCAAACAAGAATGACAAACACATTTCGGGAGAACATCCGCACCGTAACACAACATAAACACAACAGAACAAATACCCAGAAGCCCTTGCAGCATTAACTCTTCCAGGACGCTACAATATACACCCCCCGCTACCACCAACTCCCCCACCCTCCCCAACCCCGCCCACCTCAACCCTGCGCCTGCAGGACCAACACAATATGGATCTGAGAGGCTACAATATATGGGCTTGCACACACCCAAAAATATGGGCATGTGAGACCAGATATTATGGGCCTGCAGGACCAACAAAATATGGGCTTGCACACCCTCAAAAATATGGGCCTGCTGACCAACAAAATATGGATCTGTGAGGCTACAAAATGTGCTTGCACACTTCTAAAATTATGGGCCTGTGAGACCAGATATGGGCCTGCAGGACCAACAAAATATGGATCTGAGAGGCTACAATGTATGGGCTTGCACACCCCCAAAAATATGGGCTTGTGAGACCAGATATGGGCCTGCAGGACCACCAAAATATGGATCTGCGAGGCTACAAAATATGGGCTGGCGCACGCCCCCAAGAATATGGGCCTGCAGCCCAGCAAAATTTGAATCTGTAAGGCTACAAAATATGGGCTTGCACACCACCAAAAATATGGATCTGCAAAGCTACAAAATATGGGCCTGCACACCCTCAAAAATATGGGCCTGCTGACCAACAAAATATGGTTCTGCGAGGCTACAAAATATGGGCTTGCACACCTCTAAAATTATGGGCCTGTGAGACCAGATATTATGGGCCTGCAGGACCAACAAAATATGGATCTAAGAGGCTACAATATATGGGCTTGCACCCCCCCAAAAATATGGGCTTGTGAGACCAGATATTATGGGCCTGCAGGACCACCAAAATATGGATCTGCGAGGCTACAAAATACGGGCTGGCGCACGCTCCCAAAAATATGGGCCTACAGCCCAACAAAATTTGAGTCTGAGGCTACAAAATATGGGCTTGCACACCACCAAAAATATGGATCTGCGAAGCTACAAAATATGGGCCTGCACACCCTCAAAAATATGGGCCTGCTGACCAACAAAATATGGTTCTGCGAGGCTACAAAATATGGGCTTGCACACCCCCAAAAATATGGGCTTGTGAGACCAGATATTATGGGCCTGCAGGACCACCAAAATATGGATCTGCGAGGCTACAAAATATGGACTAGCGCACGCCCCCCAAAATATGGGCCCACAGCCCAGCAAAATTTGAATCTGTGAGGCTACAAAATATGGGCTTGCACACCTCTAAATTTATGGGCCCGTGAGACCAGATTTTATGGGCCTGCAGGACCAACAAAATATGGATCTGAGAGGCTACAAAATATGGGCTGGCGCACGCCCCCAAAAATATGGGCCTACAGCCCAACAAAATTTGAGTCTGTGAGGCCACAAAATATGGGCTTGCACACCCCCAAAAATATGGGCCTGTTAGACCAGATATTATGGGCCTGCGGTACCAACAAAATATGGATCTGCGAGGCTTCAAAATATGGACTAGCACACGCCCCCAAAAATATGGGCCCACAGCCCAGAAAAATTTGAATCTGTGAGGCTACAAAATATGAGCTTCCACACCTCTAAAATTATGGGCCTGTGAGACCAGATAATATGGGCCTACAGCCCAACAAATATGGATCTGAGAGGCTACAATATATGGGCTTGCACCCCCCCAAAAAATATGGGCCTGTGAGACCAGATATTATGGGCCTGCAGCACCAACAAAATATGGATCTGCGAGGCTACAAAATATGGACTAGCGCACGCCCCCAAAAAATATGGGCCTTCAGCCCAACAAAATTTGAGTCTGTGAGGCTACAAAATATGGGCTTGCACACCTCTAAATTTATGGGCCTGTGAGACCAGATGTTATGGGCCTGCAGGACCAATAAAATTTGAATCTGTGAGGCTACAAAATATGGGCTTGCACACCTCTAAATTTATGGGCCTGTGAGACCAGATATTATGGGCCTGCAGGACCAACAAAATATGGATCTGAGAGGCTACAAAATATGGGCTGGCGCACGCCCCCAAAAATATGGGCCTACAGCCCAACAAAATTTTAGTCTGTGAGGCTGGCTACAAAATATGGGCTTGCACACCCCCAGAAATATGGGCCTGGGAGACCAGATATTATGGGCCTGCAGGACCAACAAAATATGGATCTGCGAGGCTACAAAATATGGGCTGGTGCACGCCCCAAGAATATGGGCCTACAGCCCAACAAAAAAATTTAATATGTGAAGCTACAAAATATGGGCTTGCACACCTCTAAAATTATGGGCCTGCGGGGCCAACAAATTATGGGCCTATGGTGTTATATATATGGGCATTTTTGGGGGGTGTTATCAAAAATACTTAAATATCTGACTCATGATTTCAAAACAATGTATCCATCAGTCTGTCAGTAAATAATCTAATTGTCAAATGTGTAATGAGGCTATCATGTGTTTCTAAAACATTTATATTGAATTCAATGGCAGCCGTAATTCAGTGAAGAAGAGTTTGACACCCCTGCCGCAAAGGGTGGAGTCAACAACCACCTGGAATATGCATGAGACAGCAGTTTGACGTGTGCTATTGGAGAGAAGCATCTGCCATTTCCTTTCGCTTGTTTCCTCCTGCTAGCAGCAGACATCTCATGCAGGCATTCTAAATATGCTGCCAGTCAAGAAAATCAAGTCTTTTGTGAGAGTTGGTGATGCAGCAAAGGAAGTCAAGTCCCGCAAAACCTTTCGTAACATTTATTCTACCTCTTCTTCTTTTTCAGACAATCAGCTCGCCACCAAGTATGAAAAAGATATCTTCCTATTTCACCAGGAGACACACGGAGTGACCTTGTAGCGTTTGAGATGCTGTGTTAGGTCATTTTAATCCACAAACTACTGTCAGAATGGACAACTATTAGTCACATTTACACGTCATGGTCACAGTTCCTGCTTCTCGCAAGTTTTTGATGAGAAGTTGAACTAATTTTTTTGGTAGTTTTACTGTAACCGGACAAATTTTAGATGTGTTCATTTTACACAGCTTCCCCAATTTGTGTCAATTTGTCAAAGATGGGGAGAAAAAAACGAGTTCAAAAGCTCTACCTTTTAAGAAAAGAAGTCTTTATGAAATATCAGCTTTTATTGAACAGTTTCTTCTTTTCTTTTTTTTCTGAGGAAATGCTCAAGTTGTTAATATGTACAAAATAGCATGCGCTTGCTTTGTTTATGAGGCACAGATTTTTTTTTATTAAATTGAAGATATATTTCAACTTGTACTGAGCGTATCGGCTTCTTGTTTGCACAACTGTCACAAAAGAATCATTTTTAATAAAACGTCATTTTATGTGGCCCGCAAAAGCCTGTAAAGTAATGTGTCAAAGTTAAAAAAAAAATATATTTTTAAATATACGTTAGGTCAGGAAAAAACATAAGCTATTTCACCCCTAAAAGCCTGTTTCGCAGGTTTCTCTGCTCTTCAGAGGATTTTATTTTATAAAATACTGCATATATTTGTCGCATGATCCGATATTATTATAAAATCCCCTGGATTTTATATTATAACATTTTTATAATATAAAATCCCCTGGATTTTATATTATAAAATACATTCCACTCTACCCCGGTATTGAGCACTATATAACAAATAAACCACATAAACCTCGACTATATATTTTTAAATAAATAAATGTCGCATGATCCGATATTATGCAATTTTTATAATATAAAATCCCCTGGATTTTATATTATAAAATCCCCTGAAGAGCAGAGAAACCTGCGAAACAGGCTTGAAGGGATGAAATAGCCTGTGTTTTTTCCTGACCTGACGTATATTCCACTCAACCCCGGTATTGAGCACTATATAACGGATAAACCTCGACTATACATTTTTAAATAAATAAAATGATATGTCGTGCTATGTAAATGATTGTCGCATGATCCGATATTATACCATTTTTATAATATAAAATCTACTGGATTTTATATTATAAAATCCCCTGAAGAGCAGAGAAACCTGCGAAACAGGCTTGTAGGGATGAAATAGCCTGTGTTTTTTCCTGACCTAACTTATATTCCACTCTACCCCGGTATTGAGCACTATATAACGGATAAACCACATAAACCTCGACTATATATTTTTAAATAAATAAAATGACATGTCGTGCTATGTAAATGATTGTCGCATGATCCGATATTATACAATTTTTATAATATAAAATCCCCTGGATTTTATATTATAAAATCCCCTGAAGAGCAGAGAAACCTGCGAAACAGGCTTGTAGGGATGAAATAGCCTGTGTTTTTTCCTGACCTGACGTATATTCCACTCTACCCCGGTATTGAGCACTATATAACGGATAAACCACACAAACCTCGAATATATATTTTTAAATAAATAAATAAAATGAAATGTCGTGCTATGTAAATGATTGTCGCTTGATCAGATATTATACAATTTTTATAATATAAAATCTCCTGGATTTTATATTATAAAATCCCCTGAAGAGCAGAGAAACCTGCGAAACAGGCTTGTAGGGATGAAATAGCCTGTGTTTTTTCCTGACCTGACGTATATTCCACTCTACCCCGGTATTGACCACTATATAACTGATAAACCACATAAACCGCGACTATATATTTTTAAATAAATAAAATGATATGTCGTGCTATGTAAATGATTGTCGCATGATCAGATATACAATTTTTATAATATAAAATCCCCTGGATTTTATATTATAAAATCCCCTGAAGAGCAGAGAAACCTGCGAAACAGGCTTGTAGGGATGAAATAGCCTGTGTTTTTTTCCTGACCTGACGTATATTCCACTCTACCCCGGTATTGAGCACTATATAACGGATAAACCACATAAACCGTGACTATATATTTTTAAATGAATAATTAATAAATAAAATTATATTTTGTGATATGTAAATGGTTGTCGCATGATCAGATATTATACAATTTTTATAATATAAAATCTCCTGGATTTTATATTATAAAATCCTCTGAAGAGCAGAGAAACCTGCGAAACAGGCTTGTAGGGATGAAATAACCTGTGTTTTTTCCTGACCTGACATATATTCCACTCTACCCCGGTATTGAGCACTATATAACGGATAAACCACATAAACCTCGACTATATATTTTTAAATAATAAATAAAATGATATGTCGTGCTATGTAAATGATTGTCGCATGATCAGATATTATACAATTTTTATAATATAAAATCTCCTGGATTTTATATTATAAAATCCTCTGAAGAGCAGAGAAACCTGCGAAACAGGCTTGTAGGGATGAAATAACCTGTGTTTTTTCCTGACCTGACGTATATTCCACTCTACCCCGGTATTGAGCACTATATAACTGATAAACCACATAAACCTCGACTATATATTTTAAAATAACTAATTAATAAATAAAATTATATTTTGTGATATGTAAATGATTGTCGCATGATCCGATATTATACCATTTTTATAATATAAAATATTCTGGATTTTATATTATAAAATCCCCTGAAGAGCAGAGAAACCTGCGAAACAGGCTTGTAGGGATGAAATAGCCTGTTTTTTCCTGACCTGACGTATATTCCACTCTACCCCGGTATTGAGCACTATATAACTGATAAACCACATAAACCGCGACTATATATTTTTAAATAAATAAAATGATATGTCGTGCTATGTAAATGATTGTCGCTTGATCAGATATTATACAATTTTTATAATATCAAATCTCCTGGATTTTATATTATAAAATCCCCTGAAGAGCAGAGTAACCTGCGAAACAGGCTTGTAGGGATGAAATAGCCTGTGTTTTTTCCTGACCTGACATATATTCCACTCTACCCCGGTATTGAGCACTATATAACGGATAAACCACATAAACCTCGACTATATATTTTAAAATAAATAATTAATAAATAAAATTATATTTTGTGATATGTAAATGATTGTCGCATGATCAGATATTATACAATTTTTATAATATCAAATTACTGGATTTTATATTATAAAATCCCCTGAAGAGCAGAGAAACCTGCGAAACGGGCTTGTAGGGATGAAATAGCCTGTGTTTTTTCCTGACCTGACATATATTCCACTCTATCCCGGTATTGAGCACTATATAACGGATAAACCACATAAACCTCGACTATATATTTTAAAATAATTGAAAAATAAAATGATAAAAAATTAAATACATCATCCTTTTAATATTTTTGGGGGCTTTCAATTTTGACAAAAAAAAAGGTAAGTATTGCATATATTTTAAACTTTGATATCAAATATATACAGTATCATATACTATATTACATTTTTTATTGTAAAAAAAAAAAAGAAGTTAAAAGTGTCTGCTTGTGACCTTGACTTATGATTTCAAAGCATCCATCAATTTGTACGTTCAAAAAATATAATAATCAAATGCATAGGGAACTGTTAAATATTACGAGGCGACTATACATTTAAATTAATTTATATTCTCTGTTTGTATACTGAAGGTAGCCATAATTGAGATGTGGCCCTCAATGAAAATGTATTGTAGTTGGATAATAAAAAACTAATATAGGAGGAAAACCTCACAATGAATACAGAACATTATACCTTTAGTTAAATAATTATTTTTTAAATAATCATAAAAAAAGAGTATTATATATTAACCCTTGTTTAATGTTCATATTGTTGTTACTCGGCCAGCGTTTGTGGGTCTGATGGACCCGTTGCATTTTGTGGCTTTTAATGCCTCACAATCAAACACTTTTATGTTAAAATACTACACAGATGTTTACCTTATCTCCAATCAACATCTGTTCAGTATTTTAACATAAAAGTGTTTGATTGTGAGGCATTAAAAGCCACAAAATGCAACGGGTCCATCAGACCCACAAACGCTGGCTTAGTAACAACAATATGAACGTTGCACGGAAAATTTCTCTGCCAGTTTCTGCATCCCACAGGTTGCAACATTGTTTGTCAACACTGTCTGCTCTCATTTTCTCGAACATTTGATGTTCTGTGTACCTTACACTCTGTCCTCTTCCTGTCTAGACCTGCTGTGTGGGTGCGTGTGGTACACAAAACATCAATTTCCACACTTCTATTAGCCCCGGGTCCAGTGGACCCGGACATCTTATATGTAATAGAAATGTGGAGGGGGGGTGTATGGTGTGCATACTTGCCAACACACCCAAATTTTCCGGGAGACTCACGAATTTCAGTGCCTCTCCCGAAAATCTCCCGGGACAACCATTCTCCCAATTGTCTCCCGATTTCCAGCAGGACTTAAGGCACGCCCCCTCCAGGTCCGTGAGGACCTGAGTGAGGACAGCCTGTCGTCACGTCCGCTTTTCCTTCATATAAACAGCGTGCCGGCCCAGTCACGTTATAACATCGACGGCTTTTGGAGAGTGCACAACTGCACACACAACAAGAAGGAGACGAAGCAGACGAACGAAGAAGAGACAGTCATGGCGACGACGAGTAAGGAGAAGAAGTACGCTTGCAAGTCATCAGAGAGGGTGTTGAGCATGGTTAGAAAGATAGTGACAGAGAATAGAACGAGGATGGACAATTCAACCCTAAACTCACTCCTTTCCTGTAAATTACATTTCACAGATGCTGCCCATACCTATGCTCCTTCAAAGGCTGTGCTACTGGCTGCAAAGCATTGCACTTTCAAATACAACAATGAGTAGAGGAGTGTCATGTGTGTGTATATGTGTAAATAAATGAACACTGAAATTCAAGTACTTATTTTATTTTTATATATATATATATATATATATATATATATATATATATATATATATATATATAAAATATCGGAATATCGGCAAAAAAGCCATTATCGGACATCCATAATATATATATATATATATATATATATATATATATATATATATATATTGTCCAACTCTTAATTACCGATACCGATATATCGATATATACAGTCGTGGAATTAACACATTATTATGCCTAATTTGGACAACCAGGTATGGTGAAGATAAGGTCCTTTTTTTTAAAAATTATAAAATAAAATAAGATAAATAAATTAAAAACATTTTCTTGAATAAAAAAGAAAGTAAAACAATATAAAAACAGTTACATAGAAACTAGTAATTAATGAAAATGAGTAAAATTAACTGTTAAAGGTTAGTACTATTAGTGGACCAGCAGCACGCACAATCATGTGTGCTTACGGACTGTATCCCTTGCAGACTGTATTGATATATATTGATATATAATGTAGGAACCACAATATTAATAACAGAAAGAAACCCCTTTTGTGTGAATGAGTGTAAATGGGGGAGGGAGGTTTTTTGGGTGCCCTGCGATGAGGTGGCGACTTGTCCAGGGTGTACCCCGCCTTCCGCCCGATTGTAGCTGAGATAGGCTCCAGCGCCCCCCGCGACCCCGAAGGGAATAAGCGTTAGAAAATGGATGGATGGAGGGTTTTTTGGGTTGGTGCACTAATTGTAAGTATATCTTGTGTTTTTTATGTTGATTTAATAAAAAAATTAAAAAAACGATACCGATAATAAAAAAAACGATGGCAATAATTTCCGATGCTACATTTTAAAGCATTTATCAGCCGATATTATCGGACATCTCTAATATATATATATAATAAAATAAATATTATAAATATATTATCGGCCGATAAATGCTTTAAAAATGTAAAATCGGAAATTATCGGTATCGGTTTCAACCTTCCAATTTTCCCGGGAGACTCCCGAATTTCAGTGCCCCTCCCGAAAATCTCCCGGGGCAATAATTCTCCTGATTTCCACCCGGCCAACATTATTGGGGGCGTGCCTCAAAGGTACTGCCTTTAGCGTCCACTTTTCCTCCATACAGACAGCGTGCCGGCCCAGTCACATTATATCTACAGCTTTTCACACACAAGTGAATGCAATGCATACTTGATCAACAGCCATACAGGTCACGCTGAGGGTGGCCGTATAAACAACTTTAACACTGTTACAAATATGCGCCACAGTGTGAACCCACACCAAACAAGAATGACAAACACATTTCGGGAGAACATCCGCACCGTAACACAACATAAACACAACAGAACAAATACCCAGAACCCCTTGCAGCACTAACTCTTCCGGGACGCTACAATATACACCCTCCACTACCACCAACCCCCCCACCCCCCAACCCCGCCCACCTCAACCCTGCGCCTGCAGGACCAACAAAATATGGATCTGAGAGGCTACAATATATGGGCTTGCACACCCCCAAAAATATGGGCCTGTGAGACCAGATATTATGGGCATGCAGGACCAACACAATATTGATCTGCGAGGCTACAAAATATGGGCTAGCGCACGCCCCCAAAAATATGGGCCCACAGCCCAGCAAAATTTGAATCTGTGAGGCTACAAAATATGGGCTTGCACACCTCTAAATGTATGGGCCTCTGAGACCAGATATTATGGGCCTCCAGGACCAACAAAATATGGATCTGAGACATACTTGCCAACCTTGAGACCTCCGATTTCGGGGGTTGGGGGCGTGGTTAAGAGGGTAGGAGTATATTGACAACTAGAATTCACCAAGTCAAGTATTTCATATATATATATTTATATATATATATATCCTGAAAATATGCAAACAAAACTGTGTTTAGATAATTGATACTTCAAACTTGCATAAATAAATATTAAGAAATATAACATAACTTGACTTCTGAGAGTTTCAAAATGTAATGAATAAAATGCTAAAGTTGTTGATAAACAAGCAATTATTTTAATAATTAAATATGGTCATTTTAAATGAATTATTATGATAATTTAAAATTAATTATTTCAAATATGTTTATTTTAATAAAATTTTCTATGGCTGGATGTAATAAGGAGTCAGAAAAAATACAAATAAAACTACAATTAATTTGGATGTTTTTAGCAAAATATAGTAAAAATGTATTTAGTTGTTTTTTTTTTTTAATTAATAAATATATTTATTTTTAGGTAAGATAAACATAATAATACAATTTATCTCTAGTCTGGATGATTTAGTTCTTGTCACCCTGTTGTCCTCCCGTCATGAAAAAAGGCTGTCCTCACTCAGGTCCGCATGGAGCTGGAGGGGGTGTGGCCTCCAGCTCCGGCTGAAAATCGGGAGATTTTCGGGAGAATATTTGTCCCGGGAGGTTTTCGGGAGAGGCGCTGAATTTCGGGAGTCTCCCGGAAAATTCGGGAGGGTTGGCAAGTATGATCTGAGAGGCTACAATATATGGGCTTGTACACCCCCAAAAATATGGGCCTGTGAGACCAGATATTATGGGCCTGCAGGACCAACAAAATATGGATCTGCGAGGCTACAAAATATGGGCTAGCGCACGCCCCCCAAAAATATGGGCCCACAGCCCAGCAAAATTTGAATCTGTGGGGCTACAAAATATGGGCTTGCACACCTCTAAATGTATGGGCCTGTGAGACCAGATATTATGGGCCTGCAGGACCAACAAAATATGGGTCTGAGAGGCTACAATATATGGGCTTGCACACCCCCAAAAATATGGGCCTGTGAGACCAGATATTATGGGCCTGCAGGACCAACAAAATATGGATCTGCGAGGCTACAAAATATGGGCTAGCGCACACCCCCAAAAATATGGGCCCAAAGCCCAGCAAAATTTGAATCTGTGAGGCTACAAAATATGGGCTTGCACACCTTTAAATGTATGGCCGGTGAGACCAGATATTATGGGCCTGCAGGACCAACAAAATATGGGTCTGAGAGGCTACAATATATGGGCTTCCACACCCCCAAAAATATGGGCCTGTGAGACCAGATATTATGGGCCTGCAGGACCAACAAAATATGGATCTGCGAGGCTACAAAATATGGGCTAGCGCACACCCCCAAAAATATGGGCCCACAGCCCAGCAAAATCTGAATCTGTGAGGCTACAAAATATGGGCTTGCACACCTTTAAATGTATGGGCCTGTGAGACCAGATATTATGGGCCTGCAGGACCAACAAAATATTGATCTGCGAGGCTACAAAATATGGGCTGGCGCACGCCCCCAAAAATATGGGCCCACAGCCCAGCAAAATTTGAATCTGTGAGGCTACAAAATATGGGCTTGCACACCTCTAAATGTATAGGCCTGTGAGACCAGATATTATGGGCCTGCAGGACCAACAAAATATGGATCTGAGAGGCTACAATATATGGGCTTGCACAACCCCAAAAATATGGGCCTGTGAGACCAGATATTATGGGCCTGCAGGACCAACAAAATATTGATCTGCGAGGCTACAAAATATGGGCTAGCGAACACCCCCAAAAATATGGGCCCACAGCCCAGCAAAATTTGAATCTGTGAGGCTACAAAATATGGGCTTGCACACCTCTAAATGTATGGGCCTGTGAGACCAGATATTATGGGCCTGCAGGACCAACAAAATATGGATCTGCGAGGCTACAAAATATGGGCTTGCACACGCCCCCAAAAATATGGGCCCACAGCCCAGCAAAATTTGAATCTGTGAGGCTACAAAATATGGGCTTGCAATCAATCAATCAATCAATCAATGTTTATTTATATAGCCCTAAATCACAAGTGCCTCAAAGGGCTGCACAAGCCACAACGACATCCTCGGTACAGAGCCCACATAAGGGCAAGGAAAAACTCACCCCAGTAAATGTATGGGCCTGTGAGACCAGATATTATGGGCCTGCAGGACCAACAAAATATGGATCTGAGAGGCTACAATATATGGGCTTGCACACCCCCAAAAATATGGGCCTGTGAGACCAGATATTATGGGCCTGCAGGACCAACAAAATATGGATCTGTGAGGCTACAAAATATGGGCTAGTGCACGCCCCCAAAAAATATGGGCCCACAGCCCAGCAAAATTTGAATCTGTGAGGCTACAAAATATGGGCTTGCACACCTAAATGTATGGGCCTGTGAGACCAGATATTACGGGCCTGCAGGACCAACAAAATATGGATCTGCGAGGCTACAAAATATGGGCTAGCGCACGCCCCCCAAAATATGGGCCCACAGCCCAGCAAAATTTGAATCTGTGAGGCTACAAAATATGGGCTTGCAATCAATCAATCAATCAATCAATGTTTATTTATATAGCCCTAAATCACAAGTGCCTCAAAGGGCTGCACAAGCCACAACGACATCCTCGGTACAGAGCCCACATAAGGGCAAGGAAAAACTCACCCCAGTAAATGTATGGGCCTGTGAGACCAGATATTATGGGCCTTCAAGACCAACAAAATATGGATCTGAGAGGCTACAATATATGGGCTTGCACACCCCCAAAAATATGGGCCTGTGAGACCAGATTTTATGGGCCTGCAGGACCAACACAATATTGATCTGCGAGGCTACAAAATATGGGCTTGCACACCTCTAAATGCATGGGCCTGTGAGACCAGATATTATGGGCCTGCTCTAGTATACTCTGGACTGAAGCTGTGTGCCTTCATTGTTTTTGTAGCTGTTGTTTTGAGGCATGTTAAAAAAAAATACAGCACTTTGTGACTTCAATAATAAACATGGCACTTGGCACTTTTTTTTTCCATAACTGGAGTTGAAGTCGTTCTCTTATTTCGGACATCTCTAATCACAACAAATCATACAGTAGTTGCCATTTCTGGCGCAACTGTCATATTTTGTTTTCCCATGTCACGTGTTGGGGCTTGCTGTTATCCTATTGGTTAAAAAAGTTTCCTGTTTTGAACATCCTCTCCCGTGATTGGCTCCTGGACATGTCAGTCAAAAAAAAAAAAAAAAAAAAAAAAAAACCCAACCCCGTCAGGCAGTCCCATTCCACCTAACAGCAGCAAGTCGGAAGAGAACGACACAAAAAACGGCGGTGCTGGGGGTTGTTGTTTTACGGCTGCCGACTCGCTGCGGAGGGCTTCCCCCCCGTACATATTTGAAAAAATATTTCCTACATGAGGTTTAAGGTTATACATGTCGGGATTTCGGCAGGGAATGTAACTAACACACGGCGGATCACGCGGCTAACTTTTTTTTTTTTAATGGAGTATAGAGCCGTAGAGGGGCTTTGAACTACTCAGCGACGGTAGAAACGACACCATTATTTTTTTTTTTTTTTAGTATTTTCGCTTATACGAAGAGTCACTCGGTTTCGCATGGAGCCACTACTTTTTGACGGTGTAGCAAAGTGTGGTAGTCCGGTAACGTCAGCTAATGCTAGCAGCTAGGTAAGCTAGGTCGGTGTTAGCTGCTAGCCCCGCCGTAGAGCACCGAGGTTAGCCGCACAACTTTGCCTAGGCTTCGCTCAAGGATCCGGCTCAAAAGTAGAATATTGTGTGTTTTTATCAACGAGTGACTCGTTGGGTTTAAAGGGTCGTGTCGAGTCGGGCTTATGTGCTATGTGTGTCGAAGATTACTCCCAGAAAACGCTGATCCGCCCGCAAGATGCAGCCCCTGCAAACAGCCTAACCCCCACCGCCGACGCACAATGCCGGATCACGCCGAGTGAACAGTCGCAGTTTTGACAGAAGACGGAGCGTCAAGTCGCGCAGGTTGCTCCACATTTTTTGTTGTCGTGCGGATGCGAACGCACCGAGGAGTAATTTTTTTTAAAGTCTGACAAAAGGGATACGGACAGATCGTCTTCAAATCAGGCATATATATATATATATATATTTTTTTTTTTGGTCGACTCCTTGCATCAAAATGTCGGCCATCTCTGCAGCCGAGAAAGTGGACGGATTTACGAAAAAGTCCGTGAGGAAGGCCCAGAAGCAGAGAAGATCCCCCGGCTCGTCTCAGTACAGGAATCAGATCGTTCCGGTGGAGCTTTCGTCTCTGCCCCAGCTAAAAGGTAAGAGGATGACTGGGGGTCTGGTTGGCTTTAAGTAGGCCACCAGGAGGTATGGACACGTTACACTGCATCATCTCCTGCCTTCCACTGTTGAGTCTGTCAAAACTTTGGGATCTCAAGTTGACAGGCTTTCTAATAGAAGACAATGGCCACCTGTTGCGTTGGGTCTGTCAGTCGTAGTTATTTCAGGAATTCACCTGGACTCTTTGACTATCGTATTTTCCGCGCTATAAGGCGCACCGGATTATAAGGCGCACCTTCAATGAATGGCATATTTCAAAACTTTGTTCATATATTAGGGACCTCCCGATCCAGGTTTTTGCACTTCCGATCCGATACCGATATTGTTTTTGCATTTCCGATCCGACTGGCCTATCCGAGCATGTATTAAAGTTTAAAGTTATTTACCCTACTTAGTTGTCAGAATCATGTTGAAAAGGGTTTTAGTACTCTTGATAACAACTAGCCAGCTGAATTAGGGGAGTTTGAATAATACACAACGGTTGGTAACAAGAAACTGACCTGTTTATTCAAGGATAAACACAAAATTATACATGACAAACAGAAATGGCATCATTGAACTAAGGCTGGGCGATATGGCCTTTTTTAAATATTGCAATATTTTAAGGCCATATTGCGATACACGATATATATCTCGATATTTTGCCTTAGCCTTGAATGAACACTTGATGCATATAATCACAGCAGTATGATGATTCTATGTGTTTTGATTGATTGATTGAGACTTTTATTAGTAGGTTGCACAGTGAAGTACATATTCCGTACAATTGACCACTAAATGGTAACACCCCAATAAGTTTTTCAACTTGTTTAAGTCCTGCGATGAGGTGGCGACTTGTCCAGGGTGTACCCCGCCTTCTGCCCGATTGTAGCTGAGATAGGCTCCAGCGCCCCCCGCGACCCCAAAGGGAATAAGCGGTAGAAAATGGATGGATGGAACTTGTTTAAGTCGGGGTCCACTTAAATTGATTCATGATACAGATATATACTATCAGATATATACTATCATCATAATACAGTCATCACACAAGATAATCACATTGAATTATTTACATTATTTATAATCCAGGGTGTAGAGGGGGGCGCCGGATGTAAGTTTCAAAAAGACAGCCAAAAGAGTTTGATATGAGAATAAATCTAAAGTTATAATATAGGGTAGAAATGCACCCATTTGCAGGAAATGTAGTCTTGATTTTCAAAATGTTCTTTCAAGGCTTGCATGTCTACATTAAAACATTCTTCTTCATACTGCATTAATATATGCTACTTTTAAACTTTCATGCAGAGAAGGAAATCACAACTAAAAAAATCACAAATTTTTTCATACGGTGTTGATGTGGAATTTTTTGCCTCAGCATTTTGATGGTGTGGGCGTGTGGCACCGAATGGAGATAAGCGTCTCGACAGACGTCACAATATTTGAACAATGATGACGAAAACTGTTTTCTCTGTCGTGTCGGTGTGTTGAAAATTGTTATGCGCTTCTTTTTTTATTAGATTTTGTGCGTGGCATAGATTTGCTATGCGCAGAGGACGCTTAAACAGTGCACAATTGCACAGGCGAGCACCTTAGAGGGAGCGTTGCTCGCACGGCTGCGCTAGCATCACAGCTAACGTTAGCCATGCTGCTACCTCTCTGCTCGAGGAGGACGTATACGTAAGTGACGTATGACGTGACAGTATGTGACGTATGACGTGACAGTATGTGACGTGTGTAAGAAGGTGCGCTTGCTGTCTGTGAGAGGGAGACACAGGAAAGAGTGAGAAGAGCCTGTCGTGTAATGCCAGCAGCTAAAAGCAACTGCGTGAGAATTCACAGACCTGTGGATGTGTTGGTGTGCTGGAAAATGCGGAACGGAAATTAGGGAGCAGCAGAAAAGTGGAATGTATTATTTAAATTGGTGCGTTGGAAAACACGGACCGGAGTTTTTTTTTAAACTGGATCTGGATCGGCATTTTCCCATGCCTTGCCGATACGCAATTTTTGGCAAATATCGGATCGGGACATCCGTAATATAAGGCGCACCGGATTATAAGGCGCACTGTCAGCTTTTGACAAAATTGGAGGTTTTTAGGTGCGCCTTATAGTGCGGAAAATACGGTACTACTGGCAAGTCCTTAGTATGCCAAGCCACCTGAGGGAACAGCAAACCGGCGTCAAGTGAAAAATGACAACACGACGAGTCAGGCATGATGATGACGGAGGTCCTTTTTTGTGCAAAGGTAGCTCTAAATTCAGACATAATGAGAAATTGTTTTGGTTAGTTCAGAAAAACAAAGCAAAATGCGTATAAAAGAGCATTTAACAGCACTTTACCTTCATTGAAGACTCTTTTAGGTAAAGGAGATATCTATAGTGTTTCTCACCTTCTTTAACAATATTAATGGATTAGATTTACAAAACCCAAAACCAGTGAAGTTGGCACGTTGTGTATATGGTAAATAAAAACAGAATACAATGATTTGCAAATCCTTTTCAACTTATATTCAATTGAATAGACTGCAAGGACAAGATGTTTAATGTTCGAACAGAGAAACATATTTTTATTCTGCAAATAATCATTAACTTAGAATTTAATGGCAGCAACACATTGCAAAACAGTTGGCACAGGGGCATTTTTACCACTGTGTTACATGGCCTTTCCTTTTAACAACACTCAGTAAACGTTTTGGAACTGGAATTTTTGAAGCTTTTCAGGTGGAATTTTTTCCCATTCTTGCTTGATGTTCATCTGAAATTGTTCAACAGTCCGGGGGTCTCCGTTGTGGTATTTTAGGCTTCATAATGCGCCACACATTTTCAATGGGAAACAGGCCTGGACTACAAGCAGACCAGTCGAGTACCCGCACTCTTTTACTAAAGTTAAAGTTAAAGTACCAATGATTGTCACAAACACACACACTAGGTGTGGCGAAATTATTCTCTGCATTTGACCCATCACCCTTGATCACCCCCTGGGAGGTGAGGGGAGCAGTGGGCAGCAGCGGTGGCCGTGCCCGGGAATAATTTTTGGTGATTTAAGCCCCAATTCCAACCCTTGATGCTGAGTGCCAAGCAGGGCGGTAATGGGTCCCATTTTTATAGTCTTTGGTATGACTCGGCCAGGGGTTTCAATCAATCAATCAATGTTTATTTATTTATTTTTCGAACTCACAACCGACCGATCTCAGGACGGACACTCTAACCACTAGGCCACTGAGTAGGTGAAGCCTATGAAGCCACGCTGTTGTAACACGTGGCTTGGCATTGTCTTGCTGAAATAAGCAGGGGCGTCCATGGTAACGTTGCTTGGATGGCAACATATGTTGCTCCAAAACCTGTATGTACCTTTCAGCATTAATGGTGCCTTCACAGATGTGTAAGTTACCCATGTCTTGGGCACTAATACACCCCCGTACCATCACACATGCTGGCTTTTCAACTTTGTGCCTATAACAATCCAGATGGTTCTTTTCCTCTTTGGTCCGGAGGACACGACGTCCACAGTTTCCAAAAACAATTTGAAATGTGGACTCGTCAGACCACAGAACACTTTTCCACTTTGTGTCAGTCCATCTTAGATGAGCTCAGGCCCAGAGAAGCCGACGGCGTTTCTGAGTGTTGTTGATAAACGGTTTTCGCCTTGCATAGGAGATTTTTAACTTGCACTTACAGATGTAGCGACCAACTGTAGTTACTGACAGTGGGTTTCTGAAGTATTCCTGAGCCCATGTGGTGATATCCTTTACACACTGATGTCGCTTGTTGATGCAGTACAGCCTGAGGGATCGAAGGTCACGGGCTTAGCTGCTTACGTGCAGTGATTTCTCCAGGTTCTCTGAACCCTTTGATGATATTACGGACCGTAGATGGTGAAATCCCTAAATTCCTTGCAATCGCTGGTTGAGAAAGGTTTTTCTTAAACCATTCAACAATTTGCTCATGCATTTGTTGACAAAGTGGTGACCCTCGCTGTTCACCAGTGGGATGTTCCAAATAAGTGTTTGATGGGCATTCCTCAACTTTCTCAGTCTTTATTGCCACTTGTGCCAGCTTTTTTGAAACATGTCGCAGGCATCAGATTCCAAATGAGCTAACATTTGCAAAAAATTACAAAGTTTTCCAGTTTGAACGTTAAGTATCTTGTCTTTACAGTCTATTTAATTGAATATAGGTTGAAAAGGATTTGCAAATCATTGTAATCTGTTTTTATTTTCAATTTACACAACGTGCCAACTTCACTGGTTTTGGGTTTTGTGTATGGTGATTTTTTTAATCAAAGAACTTGTGTTAAATGCAAGAACGCACAAAAACAGCTGCATGCTCTCATGACTTTATTTACATCACCTGTTCAGGCACATGGGTAGGACTGCTTTAGGGCACAACACGTCACACTGTCGCGACTCCACAGTCTCTCAGCAGTACACAACAACCGGCAACTTTCTTTCATGCTGCGGTGGATTAATTTGCAATTGCAATCAAAACGGGGGCCGCTTGTAACAATTAATATATAAGAAATTGTTACATAATTGGTCATGCATTTGAATATTAGCTTTATTTTTACATACACATCGATGGATAACTTGCTTTTATTTCTGAAGTCAAGGTGACAAATTGTAATACAGTATATGATATATTTTGCATGATCAGATATTAGTGTGTAAAAGATATGCAAGTGCATTCAGTACATACATTTTTTTTTTCTGTCAAAATAGAAAGAATGAGTACATTTCCAGGTTTTCCCCCTAGACAACACTTTTGCCTCTTTCCAGCAACTTTGTGATACATTTTCACTCCGCTATCATCACTTTTTTAGGCCCCTTCTACACTAAGCCAGTACACTAAGGGGTAAATCCCACCTAACCTTATCCTTGTCCAAACAATGGTCGTTTAAGACCCCCTCCCACCCTTCGTCAGCCGGCACAACGCAACCTAGTACACATGCGTGGAAAATGCACACGTTATAGTCACCTCCAGTGTTGCTTTGTGTGCATTTTCTTAAATGTAACTTATCTGAACAATATCCAGTGTAGTGGTATTTCAATTAACTGGAATATAGTGTGCTGTGGGGCCCTATTTTAGTGAGCCATCATAAATTGATCAAATCTTTATTGGACACAAAAGAACACAATGTGATAAAGAACATTTTACAACATTCAATCTAGGGATCTACAAATCTGGTCAGGACACTCCTCACTCTTTTGCCTTCACCTTCATTGTCCGTTAGTTTTTGGTGACTTTATATACTCTGGACCGAGACGTTGAGTCTGCGACATACATGGCGGACAATAACCGATGCAGTCTGCTTTGCCAGTCCAAAAGCATTCGCCGTTTTCCGTAGTCTTCCTTCAACGGCCAGGTAATACAAAGCACATGCTACCTTTTTTATCACATCCACGGGAGCCCGCATTCTCGTTGACTCTCCTTCGACAAATGGACAAAGTTTTTCGGTAAGTAGAATCAAAGCTGACCTCGACATTGGAAAGTTCTCTTGCAGTCTAAGAAGTGTTGTATCCCAAATAGCTGCAATCGCTTTCTCTAAAGGTATTCATGTGTGATTTCAACAAGGTACATGTAGAAGAAGTAGAAACAAGGGCATGTCTGGATGTTTGATTGAGACTTTTATTAGTAGGTTGCACAGTGAAGTACATATTCCGTACAATTGACCACTAAATGGTAACACCCCAATAAGTTTTTCAACTTGTTTAAGTCAGGGTCCACTTAAATTGATTCATGATACAGATATATACTATCATATATACTCGCCTCCATATTTCTAGTGTTTACCTCCGAGTGAAAACCAGTTGTCATGAAAATAGCTGTGGCGCGTTCTTTCTGACGTCACTTCCGGTGTGGGACGCAGTCTTTCTGGCGTCACTTCCTCTCCGAACTCAGTTTGTAAACAATCAATGAGTCCATACAAAGCTAAGAGCCGGAGATTCAAGAAATACACAGGGCACTTACCCGTGTAAAAAATGGTCCAAGGAGGGGCACCTTAAACGATGGTTTAGTGTGGCTGAAACGGGGGCTTAGGCTAAATAATTATTCGTTTAAGGCAGGGGTGCTCATTACGTCGATCGCGAGCTACCGGTCGATCTCGGAGGGTGTGTCAGTCGATCACCAGCCAGGCATTAAAAAAATAGTCCTAAAAATGAGCGATCATAAATCTTTACTATGACGTCACTTGATTGACATTCACGGCACCCGAGGGTCTTCTGAGATGACGCTGGCTGCTGCCAGCTCATTACAATTACCGACTGGAAGGCGAGAAACACTTTATTTCAACAGACTCTGGCGCCGTACCTGTCGTCAAAACTCCAAAGACCGACTGCACAGTGGCGCAGTTGCGCTAACAAAATAACAGTCTCGGAAAGCTGGCGTGCACAAGCTAGCAAGCTACGGAGTTTGCCGACAATGTATTTCTTGTAAAGTGTATACAAAGGAGTACGGAAGCTGGACAAATAAGATGCCAAAAACCAACCACTTTCATGTGGTATTGGACAGAAAGGAGGACTTTTTTCTCCTCCATTCGAAAATGCGGACGTTTTTAGCACCACTGTCTGATTCCAATCAATGCAAATCATCATAATCAGGTAATACACCAACTTATATTTTTCTCTTCATGAAAGAAAGGAATCTAGATGTGTTAAACATGCCTGTATTATCTTTAAACACCTTAACTTGTTAACAATATTAACTATATGTGTTAAACATGCCTGCATTATCTTTAAACACCTTTAACTTATTAAAAATATTAACTATATGTGTTAAACATGCTTGTATTATCATTAAACACCTTTAACTAGTTAACAATATTAACTATATGTGTTAAACATGCCTGCATTATCTTTAAACACCTTTAACTTATTAACAATATTAACTATATGTGTTAAACATGCCTGCATTATCTTTAAACACCTTTAACTTATTAACAATATTAACTATATGTGTTAAACATGCTTGTATTATCATTAAACACCTTTAACTTGTTAACAATATTAACTATATGTGTTAAACATGCTTGTATTATCTTTAAACACCTTTAACTTATTAATAATATTAACTATATGTATTAAACATGCTTGTATTATCATTAAACACCTTTAACTTGTTAACAATATTAATTATATGTATTAAACATGCTTGCATTATCTTTAAACACCTTTAACTTGTTAACAATATTGACTATATGTATTAAACATACTTGTATTATCATTAAACACCTTTAATTTATTAACAATATTAACTATGTGTTAAACATGATTGCATTATCATTAAACACCTTTAATTTATTAACAATATTAACTATATGTGTTAAACATGCTTGCATTATCATTAAACACCTTTAACTTATTAACAAAAACATATATTTCATAAATAAGTAAATATAAATTATATATATGAATGAGGTAGATCCCCACGACTTGATCAATTGAAAAGTAGCTCGCCTACAGAAAAAGTGTGAGCACCCCTGGGCTAAATAATTATTCGTTTAAGGGGTTATCCAGCTAAGTGTAGACATAGCCTTGGATATCTACAGATCCACAGTTTTGTTTGTAAGACTTTCGTTTGGTTTCCAGATTTGCAGACTGACACGGTTTTAGATGTGTTTCTGACACCGCTTCCAACTTTAAAAGGTTCAATTTCACGTATTTATAACCAATTTTTTCTTTTACGCCCTGAGTCTTTAAATTCAATTAAGTCACTTTGGGAGGAGGATTTAGGAGTGACCCTATCTGAGAATAGGTGGACAGAGATTTTAAGTAGAGTTCATATTTGTGCAAGACACAGCCTCGTCCAATGCAAGGTAATACTGTACATCATACTTGTCATACCAAGGCTCCACAAGCTAAGACGTATGACGGAATATCTGAATCGTGTGCCAACAGTTTCCAGCTAACTTAATTAATGCCTATGTTTTGGCTCTGCCCATTCCTGTGCAGTTATTGGACTGACATTTTTAATACTCTGTCTTTGGTAATCAGCGAAAGGATTGAACCGAATCCTTTAAGTGGACTATTTGAGATAGCCCCTCTGTCATCCTCTCTCAGCAAATCCAAAAAGAATCCGGTGACATTCACTACATTGTTAGGTAGAAGTCTTATTGTGCTTAACTGGAAGGCAGCGGCGCCTCCCTGCCACACCCGCTGGATCAGAGATATTCTTTATTTCCTTGAATTGGAGAAAATTAGGCTGACATTGAATGATTGTTCTATAAAATTTCAAGAAGTATGCGTTCTTAAAATATGTAAAGGAGACTGATCTCCAGTTGTACCCCGATTGAGACGTGGTTAAATTGTGGATGGTTGATGAGCCTTTTGTTTACTTTTGTGTATTGCTGCGCCATGTTTGCACAATTCGGAAGTGTAGTTGTCTGTGTCTTTATAGTAATATTTGCCTGTACTTATTTGACTTTTGAGGGGTTGGGGGGGAATGATATTTGTTTGTATCGTATTTCTGTTAACTGTGTGTCAAAAAATTAATTAAATGTTTAAAAAAGTAAAAGTGACGCCTGTGCAATAAAATAAGCACAGATTGAGTCACCAATGAGTGGGATGCTTTGTTTTTGGACTTTCTTCCGCGGAGTTATGTGGGCAGACGACCAGTTTGTTACGCGCGTTGTTTGGCCGTATTGATAATCAGGACATACAAAAACCGAAGCAAACTTTTGGCGAAAATGTTCCCAAATGTATGAAAAGTGAGGCATACAAAAACTGAAGTACCATTGTATTATCCATTATTTACGATGATATAAAATCCAAATAAATCACGTTGACCAGGATCCCAGAACAAATTATGTTATGTACGTCCGAAAAATGCAAACATGCATAAAAAACCCCAGACTTTTTATATGTTGCCTAACATCCGCTACTTGGTAAAAGAAACCTGTTTTTTGCCGATGTCACTTTAAACTCTCCGAATGCGGTATGACAGGTATGAGCTCTAAAGGTATGTAGTTGTAGTCTGCTGCTGGCCGGGTCCTCTTCCTCCGAGCTTGTGGAAATCGTGTTTACAGACAACACAAACAAACTGCTATGAAAACATAACCCCATGATAGTGGCTATAAATGTGGACCATGTTGTCTTGTAGCCCTCACACCACTTAGCCATGTCTGCAACAGAGTTGAACAGTCATAATTAGGCTTAGGCATCGTGTGAATCTGGACGTTTTTGTTTCTGGTTTTGGTTCTTTGTTTTAGTTCCGGTTCTTAACTATTTTGGTTCTTTTAAGAGGCAAGGTCAAACAATGTACTATGAATGTTATTACTTCATTTTGGAAAACCACGTCAAAAACATTCAGACCTATACTTTTGTTTATGTGTTGGAGATAGGATGTTCTGATCAGGGTTTATATCGTCCGATACAGGTCATATGTTTTAATTGTAAAAAAAAAAAAGTTTATTCATGATGAGTGCTATTGACAATGTGGAGATATCAACACTATTACAAATAGTTCCTTATTTATTTTATTGTATACATTTGTTTGTGCAAAACAAAGTCAATAGTACACAATAACCAAACAAAAGCAAAAACTGCTCATTGAAATGCTTTGGTTTTTGCCCTCAAAGTCCCCATGTCCAAGGATTTATTCCCTGAGTTTGTAAACATTAACAAATACGAGGGGAAAAACAGATTTTGGAAAATAGAGTTATTGATCTAATCATTGTAGAGTTAATCTGATACTACCCTTGGTATCTACACTAACGATTTATGGATTGATCCATATTCCCCTTCCAGTATGTGGGAATGCAAAACCAAAATAGAGCAGCCCAACAATTGCTTTATTTTCCTCTCTCTAGACTCTTTTTAATCTACGTGTTCATTTCCTGTTAATAGCTGCTTACTGTTTGCTGTAAAGCTGTTCCATTTGCACATCTTAAACTAAACTATGCATTAATTGTGTGTTTTTTCAAGCCAGTTTAACGCCTAGCTTAGCAATTAGCTTGTCTGCTCCTGCTTGCTCTTTCTCTGTGTACTGTGTACCATGCTTAGCCTCGTCCTCCAGTGATCATTATAGTTGTAAGAAATTCAGTTTATCGCAATAGTGGATGATTTACTTCGGAGAGTAAATCCACACGGTGTATGGAGATGCATTTGGCCAGAGGAAGCTATTTGTTCCATCAAAATATAGGAAAATTATCAAATATAGAAATCGACGTTAAAAATTTTGATGGTTCCGGGAGAACCGGAATGTAAATTCCGTTTCCCTTTGATGCCCAAACCTTGATGTCCAACCGTATAGTCATAACGACGATCAAGTTGTCATTTGTACCGTATTTTTCGGACTATAAGTCTCAGTTTTTTTCATAGTTTGGCCGAAGATGCGACTTATACTCGGGAGCGACTTATGTGTGAAATTATTAACACATTACCGTAAAATATCAAATAATATTATTTAGCTCATTCACGTAACAGACTAGACGTATAAGATTTCATCGGATTTGGCTATTAGGAGTGACAGATTGTTTGGTAAACGTATAGCATGTTCTATATGTTATAGTTATTTGAATGACTCTTACCATAATATGTTACGTTAACATACCAGTTGGTTATTTATGCCTCATATAACGTACACTTATTTAGCCTGTTGTTCACTATTCTTTATTTATTTAAAATTGCCTTTCAAATGTCTATTCTTGGTGTTGGGTTTTATCAAATAAATTTCCCCAAAAAATGCGACTTACCGTATTTTTCGGACTATAAGTCGCAGTTTTTTTCATAGTTTGGCCGGGCTCGGGTGCGACTTATATATATTTTTCCTTCTTTATTATGCATTTTCGGCAGGTGCGACTTATACTCCGGTGCGTCTTATACTCCGAAAAATACGGTATACTCCAGTGCGACTTATATATGTTTTTTCCTTCTTTATTATGCATTTTCGGCCGGTGCGACTTATACTCCGGAGCGACTTATAGTCCGAAAAATATGGTAATATATTCGGAAAGATCCAATGAAAAACAAAGTAATTTTTTCTGTAATAATTATACATCCAATGAATCCGTTTCAGACACCCGAAAATGTGAAGACAATACACATTTTATTTTGGATAATTATAGTTCTACATGCGGCAAACAATGTGAAACACATACAAATGACAAATGAAGTGGATTGATAAACATTGGGCAGTGAAGGAGGACGCCAACTTTGTGCTTTGCAATAAGTTATTTCTCGAATACATTTTTTTTAATTCTTAGAAATTAATTTTCACCTTCATCACAGCACTCAGCACTTTCTTAGCCCCCATGTTGGCTTATTTGCAACCATATGTTCTGCAATTTGTCGTCCCCAAAGTAAGAACTGAACTGGGCAAGAAAGCATTTAGGTTTTCAGCACCGAAGGCATGGAATAACCTACAATCGAATATTAAACTTCAAACCATAGTTACGTTGAATGAGTTTAAAACTTCTGTGAAAGGACTGCAGTCTACCTTGTCTGTATCCACATGTGTCATGTGAGCAAGTTTTAATGTTGTAAATGTGATGTTTTATGTATATGTTTACTGTTTTTAATGTAACCTTGCTGCTGCCCTCTTGGCCAGGTCTCCCTTGGAAAAGAGATCTTTGATCTCAATGGGATTTTACCTGGTTAAATAAAGGCTAATAATAATAATAATATTCAATAAAAAAACCCACAGAAACTGAGTCACCTCTGTGTCGGATTCTTTATTTGGGCACTCAATTACCCGGGCTAACGGATGGGTTTGTTGCGTGCTATCTTTGGTTGTACGATAACCAAAACAGAATATGGAAACCGGTGCAAAATCTGGCAAACATGTATTTTTGGAAGGCAAATCATACATAAAGTGGTGCACACTTTCCCAGAGGTAACTAGAATTGAGTTGTCGTAATCATAAAACCTTTAAAGGGGAAGGGGATGAAACCATTAAAAATCAGTTCCCAGTGGCTTATTTTATTTTTCCAAGTTTTTTTCAAAATTTTACCCATCACGCAATATCCCTAAAAAAGCTTCAAAGTGCCTGATTTTAACCATCGTTATATACACCCGTCCATTTTCCTGTGATGTCACATAGTGATGCCAATACAAACAAACATGGCGGATAGAACAGCAAGATATAGCGACATTAGCTCGGATTCAGACTCGGATTTCAGCGGTTTAAGCGATTCAACAGATTACGCATGTATTGAAACGGATGGTTGTAGTGTGGAGGCAGGTAGCGAAAACGAAATTGAAGAAGAAACTGAAGCTATTGAGCCATATCTGTTTGAACCGTATGCAAGCGAAACCGACGAAAACGACACGACAGCCAGCGACACGGGAGAAAGCGAGGACGAATCGGCGATCGCCTTCTAACCAACGATTGGTATGTGTTTGTTTGGCATTAAAGGAAACTAACAACTATGAACTAGGTTTACAGCATATGAAATACATTTGGCAACAACATGCACTTTGAGAGTGCAGACAGCCCAGTTTTCATCAATTAATATATTCTGTAGACATACCCTCATCTGCTCGCTTTTCCTGAAAGCTGATCTGTCCAGTCCAGTTTGAAATGCATCTGCTTTGAGTGTTGCAGGATATCCACACATTCTTGCCATCTCTGTCGTAGCATAGCTTTCGTCGGTAAAGTGTGCGGAACAAACGTCCAATTTCTTGCCACTTTCGCATCTTTGGGCCACTGGTGCAACTTGAATCCGTCCCTGTCGGAGGGTGTAACAACACGAACAACACACCGACGAGGCATGATGTCTCCAAGGTACGGAAAACAGTCGAAAAAACGGAATATAACAGCTGATTTGACTCGGTGTTTGTAATGTGTTTGAGAAAATGGCGGATTGCTTCCCGGTGTGATGTCACAACGCTCAGAGAGCGAACAATAGAAAGGCGTTTAATTCGCCAAAATTCACCCATTTAGAGTTCGGAAATCGGTTAAAAAAATATATGGTCTTTTTTCTGCAACATCAAGGTATATATTGACGCTTACATAGGTCTGGTGATAATGTTCCCCTTTAATAAGTCAACACACAATGTTTTAAGTTGAAAGTTGTCCTTTGTTGACTGTAATGCAAGTGTAAAAATAAGTTAACCACTCTTAATATTAGAACGTAACTATCGTTTCCATGGGGTCTTCACACTGCTTTCACCTCGGTGCTTGGGCCCTAATAAAGTGTGTAATTGCCCTTTTGAAGATGTGTGACGGACACGGTGACGAACGACTGTCAAATGTGTGGAGGGATTATTCATTGCCCATCATAAAAAGACTCAACATGGCAGCTTACATTCTTCTTCCATGTTGTACTTTACTGAGCAGCCAGGACAGTGATAACAATAAGGCATGGTCATGGCTATCCTACCGAGATGGCACAGAAAAACAGAAACACTTGTAGAGTTCGTCCTTTAGCTTCTCTATGATCTAAAGTCTCATGAGATTTGCTGAAATCTTGTGTGATTTAGAACTTTTGGTGTTACAATCTTTGCTGTCAAAAGGTCAAAAGGTTTCTTTGACTTGTATTGTGCAGGCAGGCCATTTTCCAACTGTTGGTGTTTGCTGGATGAAAGAGTAGAGTTGCAGTTATTTAGTCTAATTAATTTCCCACATGTGATTAACAAAATATTTAAGCTCATTGTGTGTGTGTGTGTGTGTGTGTGTGTGTGTGTGTGTGTGTGTGTGTGTGTGTGTGTGTGTGTGTTTCCTGAGAATTTCCTCCTATTGTGTTAGGACTTGCCCTGTGATTAAAAAAAAAACCTAGAGTTGTCATTATGTCATGTCTAAATGTAAAACCAAAAATTGTAATAGGATGTGGATGAGAAACACACTGCATGGTTTGCTGTAGTGTACGTTACGCCATGTATTGATTGACCTTCAGTTTTTGTGCTGGTGTGTGACTCATGTATTTATGACTCTCCATGTTGCAGGTGTGGGGTGTTTACATGTAACAAAATACCTTTTATATCATTATATGCAAAACATCAACATATTGCGATGAATAACCTTAGACACACGCTACCCAATTCCCGAGTGCTATTGTGCTTACTATTGTAACCTTACTGTGACCAGGACAATTCTTAAAGCAGCGTTTTATGCGTGGGGCTGGGGGTTCTTAATGGCGGGAGCAAAAATTGCTTAAACCCCCGTGGATGGGGATGTGTAAAGATCCTGTTGTGTGGTAAACACCGTAAAGATGAGTCACTCAGAGACTATCATAGTTGCTGTGGCAACCACAAGCCTTTGGAGCAGGCTAGGAAAATAGTTCATTTTCTAAATACAGCCAGTTTAACTTAAGGTTATATTTCTGTCACTGGGCTGCTTTTAGCTGAACTTTCATTAAAGGGGAACATTATCACCAGACCTATGTAAGCGTCAATATATACCTTGATGTTGCAGAAAAAAGACCATGTATTTTTTTAACCGATTTCCGAACTAATTAAACGCCTGTCTATTATTCGCTCTCGGAGCGATGACGTCACACCGGGAAGCAATCCGCCATTTTCTCAAACACATTACAAACACCGAGTCAAATCAGCTCTGTTATTTTCCGTTTTTTCGACTGTTTTCCGTACCTTGGAGACATCATGCCTCGTCGGTGTGTTGTCGGAGGGTGTAACAACACGAACAGGGACCGGATTCAAGTTGCACCAGTGTCCCAAAGATGCGAAAGTGGCAAGAAATTGGACGTTTGTTCCGCACACTTTACCGACGAAAGCTACGCTACGACAGAGATGGCAAGAATGTGTGGATATCCTGCGACACTCAAAGCAGATGCATTTCCAACTGGACTGGACAGATCAGTTTTCAGGAAAAGAGAGCGGATGAGGGTATGTCTACAGAATATATTAATTGATGAAAACTGGGCTGTCTGCTTTTTATGAAACTAACTAAATGCCCAAAATAATTTATCTTACAACAAGATGACATGTCATTTTTTTAGGGTTTTTATGGATTTTTTTAAATCAAACATTTAATGCTGTTAAATGATTTTAAAAAAACATTCAGATTAATCACAAGGTAGTTGTGAATTCATTCCCCGTAATCTCAATACAATATTCATTTTGCAATAACAAATCATAAAAGGTATCTAATAGTAGTTACCTGCGCCTCCAGATGAACCATGAAGTTAAAGGGGAACATTATCACCAGACCTATGTAAGTGTCAATATATACCTTGATGTTGCAGAAAAAAGACCATATATTTTTTTAACCGATTTCCGAACTCTAAATGGGTGAATTTTGGCGAATTAAACGCCTTTCTATTATTCGCTCTCGGAGCGATGACGTCCCACCGGGAAGCAATCCGCCATTTTCTCAAACACATTACAAACACCGAGTCAAATCAGCTCTGTTATTTTCCGTTTTTTCGACTGTTTTCCGTACCTTGGAGACATCATGCCTCGTCGGTGTGTTGTCGGAGGGTGTAACAACACGAACAGGGACGGATTCAAGTTGCACCAGTGGCCCAAAGATGCGAAAGTGGCAAGAAATTGGACGTTTGTTCCGCACACTTTACCGACGAAAGCTATGCTACAACAGAGATGGCAAGAATGTGTGGATATCCTGCGACACTCAAAGCAGATGCATTTCCAACTGGACTGGACAGATCAGCTTTCAGGAAAAGAGAGCGGATGAGGGTATGTCTACAGAAAATATTAATTGATGAAAACTGGGCTGTCTGCACTCTCAAAGTGCATGTTGTTGCCAAATGTATTTCATATGCTGTAAACCTAGTTCATAGTTGTTAGTTTCCTTTAATGCCAAACAAACACATAACAATCGTTGGTTAGAAGGCGATCGCCGAATTCGTCCTCGCTTTCTCCCGTGTCGCTGGCTGTCGTGTCGTTTTCGTCGGTTTCGCTTGCATACGGTTCAAACCGATATGGCTCAATAGCTTCAGTTTCTTCTTCAATTTTGTTTTCGCTACCTGCCTCCACACTACAACCATCCGTTTTAATACATGCCTAATCTGTTGAATCGCTTAAGCCGCTGAAATCCGAGTCTGAATCCGAGCTAATGTCACTATACCTTGCTGTTCTATCCGCCATGTTTGTTTGTATTGGCATCACTATGTGACGTCACAGGAAAATGGACGGGTGTATATAACGATGGTTAAAATCAGGCACTTTGAAGCTTTTTTTTAGGAATATTGCGTGATGGGTAAAATTTTGAAAAAAACTTCGAAAAATAAAATAAGCCACTGGGAACTGATTTTTAATGGTTTTAACCCTTCTGAAATTGTGATAATGTTCCCCTTCAACTCCATCTTGCATAATAGTGTTTGTATTGTATGTTTCATTCGAAAGGATGCATTCCCAGAGCATAGCACAAGCTTTGCCTCTCAAATGAACAAAAAGTATTATTGGAACATCTCTTTGCAAATGTACACTGGAATAAAATAAGAGAAAGTAATTGCTCCGACAATTGAAAGTATTTTTTAGTCTGGTGGCCCATTGATTGGCAAGCAGCTACCAAATATTTCCATCATGCCTGCCAACAGACAATCAGTCAATAAATGCTGCAAACCAACTGCACTGCTCAGCAATAGCATCAATGTCCTGTGATGTGTATTGTCTAAGGCTTGAACGGTTTGGAACGAAAAAAAAATTGTGTGTGTCGTTTGGATTTCGTGTTTATTCTCTGTTATACTACTCAGATTGGAGCATGAGTATATAGTTCTGATCAAACACTTGTGCACTGTGAGGCGAAGGAGAAGCAGGAGTTCTGGAGACATTTGTGTTGTAGATAGGGATGATGTTTGATAAGAAATTATCGAGTTCGAGCCTATTATAGAATCCTCTTATCGAACCGATTCCTTATCGATTCTCTTATCGAGTCCAGATAGGTTGTTGTATATGGACAAAAACACACAATATTTGGTTTAACAAAAGCTCACTTTTATTATATAAGAAGTAAATCAAATCCAATAAGTAAATAAATACTGACTGTTACCCCCCTAGAAAAATAAAATAAAATAAATAAATATTGACTGTTGTTACCCAAAGTATATTAAGTGGGATTTTTCAGAAAAACAAATATATACAGTAACACAAAAACAACCTGTCTCTGTGATCACTATAGGTGTATAAATAATAATATAGTGTTGAATAAAATCAGTCCCTTGGGCACAAAACTGAAAATAATACAGCTCTCCAAAAAGTGCACTTCTGCTGCTATTCGACATAACTGTTTGTTATGATGCTTTGACATTTTTGCACTTTATTTCTTTATTGAAAGAAAATTCTATGAAGAGAAAAGTTGTTTGCAAATGTGGTTACAATGCTAAAAAATGAAAAGTTAAAGCTAAAAAAAAACAAAACACTTTATTGAGTTAACATTATTTCTTTATTGGGGGAAAGATGTGATGTTATGAGCTAGGGCAGGGGTCGGCAACCCGCGGCTCTAGAGCCGCATGCGGCTCTTTAGCGCCGCCCTAGTGGCTCCCTGGAGCTTTTTCAAAGATGTATGAAAAATGGAAAAAGATGAGGGGGAAAAAAAAAATTTTTTGTTTTAATATGGTTTCTGTAGGAGGACAAACATGACACAAACCTCCCTAATTGTTATAAAGCACACTGCTTATATTAAACATGCTTCACTGATTCGAGTATTTGGCGAGCGCTGTTTTGTCCTACTAATTTTGGCGGTCCTTGAACTCACCCTAGTTTGTTTACATGTATAACTTTCTCCGACTTTCTAGGACGTGTTTTATGCCACTTCTTTTTCTGTCTCATTTTGTCCACCAAACTTTTAACGTTGTGCATGAATGCACAAAGGTGAGTTTTGTTGATGTTATTGACTTGTGTGGAGTGCTAATCAGACATATTTGGTCACTGCATGACTGCAAGCTAATCGATGCTAACATGCTATTTAGGCTAGCTATATGTACATATTGCATCATAATGCCTCGTTTGTAGGTATATTTGAGCTCATTTAGTTTCCTTTAAGTCCTCTTAATTCAATTTATATCTTATGACACACTATCTGTATGTAATATGGCTTTTAATTTTTTTGCGGCTCCAGACAGATTTGTTTATGTATTTTTGGTCCAATATGGCTCTTTCAACATTTTGGGTTGCCGACCCCTGAGCTAGGGAATATAACAACTACACTACCCAGCATGCAGCGGGAGTGACGAGCATGCGCGGTAGCCCCGAAAAGTGTTGTTGCATGTCGTCACGCCGGCAGCTAAGAATGAGGTTATGAGCACGCTGTGAAAGTAAACGTCAAGAACTCAGCCAACACGCCTCGTCTGCATTATTTATAATTAGACAGGCAACACATATACAGTGTGATTTTGTTTTGTTTACAAGGAAAGAAAAACAAAAGTTAAAAAAGGGAGATATGTTGTATATATATGTATGTGCTGCGGTTGCTTTAAGAACGTTGCGACAGCTGCCGTAAAGTAGGTGCGTTGCTAGCCTGGTTGCTATGTTTCCGGTTGGTCGTAAAAGTATTCGTCATGTGTTTGTACCCTGCTCAAATCTCTCAGTAAAGTTATTCATTGGATTATACCTTTTTGTTTTGAACTTTATTACACCTTGGAGCGCTTTTTCCGGTCTATTGTTTTTCCTGCTTTCGCTATCTGCGTCTTAATGACTGAGCTACGTGACGTCATTTCTTGTGATGTCCCACGGGGCATTTCTGGTCGGGACGGGATTCGTTCCCAGGGATTTGAATAAAGAACCAACTCTTTTTCTTTACTCTAGTGGTCCCGATAACGGGTAAAGGTTCTCAAAAAGGGATTCGAGTCTGAGGACTCGGTTCTTTTCTTATCGAACAACTGGGAAAACCGGTTTGGAGTATCATCCCTAGTTATAGATATGATGAGCAGACTTTTTTTCCCCAACAGTCAGAGTTAAAGGATTTGTCTGTGGCATTGTATGGGCTAGGGCTGGGCGATATGGACGAAAGTATATCTCGATATATTTGTACTAAAACTCGATATTCAATATATGTCTCGATCAGTGACGTGCAGTAAAAAGAAAAAAACAAAATTAAATTGTTATATGTATCCAGTGATTATACTATAAAGTTATTTTCCATTTAACTTCACCAGTTTTAGATTATTTTTATTCAAAATCGCTGAATTTTCACATTTGCCGTTCAAATACTGAGAAGAGACGGTGCGGTGAACAGCAGCCAGTTGAGGCACGTCACTCAGTGCCGCAACATGGATTGCGCAATGACTCGGCTAACTGCTGGCCTGCTGTGCAGTGAGACTGTATTGCTATATGAACTATATTATACATTTCCATAGTTTAGTTAGCTGAGGTATATAATGTACAGTGTATTTTGTCAACCACTGTATGTGTGTAAAGTATTTCTTGTGCTGAGCGATCATAAAACGGCTGCAAAAGACGCACTGGCTGAGGCTCGCCTCCTGCACCCCCGCCGTAGAATTGTGATATCAACTAAAGCCCACACTTACACTTTCCACGTGCAAGATTGAATCTATTTTAAAAAATTATTTCATAAGAAGCCAAAAAGTGCAAAAACAATAATGTTGGTGTTGGAGGAGTTGTGAATGACTGCAGGGACACAACATTAGATACACCTGCAGACTGCAGGTGTACCTAATTCACAACTCCTCCAACACGAACATTATTGTTTTTGCACTTTTTGGCTTCTTATTAAATAACTTTTGTAACCTATTTTCATGGGCTTTCCTCTTTGTGATGTTAAGTTCCTGTTATGCGCTGTTATACAGTACATGCCTTGAGCTCTTATTTTGAAGGCGCTAAGAGCGGAAGTGATGTCACGTTGCGGAGGTTTTTGAAAGAAGGTAAATAAAGTGGTCCTCGTGTAAACTGGAGCCTCTGTGTTTGTTATTTTGTAGTTTCATACAGTATAGGCAACATTTATAAACCCTCGGTTACACTTTTTTAAATAGATTCAATCTTGCACGTGGAAAGTTTAAGTGAGGGCTTTAGTTGCGGCGCATGGACTTAATTTCTAAGTAAAGGTAAGACCATAATAAAGTTTTTTTTATTAAATGTGCTTTTTTGTGTGCTACAGTTTGTATGTGTAAAGTTAAAGTTAAGTTAAAGTACCAATGATTGTCACACACACACTAAGTGTAATGAAATTTGTCCTCTGCATTTGACCCATCCCCTTGATCACCCCCTGGGAGGTGAGGGGAGCAGTGGGCAGCAGCGGCGCCGCGCCTGGGAATCATTTTTGGTGATTTAACCCCCAATTCCAAGCCTTGATGCTGAGTGGCAAGCAGGGAAGAATGCTGGTATGAGCTTTTAAACATAACCCGTTAACTGCTGCCAATCAAATGGTGAATAAGATACTCTTTAGGGTTCATATGTTTGTAAATCTGACTGTGATGAAGTCAGTGCCTCACCAGCCATCAACCTCACCGCACGTCACTGATCTCGATATATTTTCCCGTGAAAGTATACATATAAAGATATTCATTTTTGAGCGAGATTCACTGAAGTTGAAGTGAATGACAACTGTACTGTAAACACTTTTATTAACCCAGTTAGTCAAGATGGGTATTAACAGCACAGAAAATAAACTGTTTAAGTGCCACAGAATTACATAAAAATAGAAGAATATTATTTCTGGGCACCACCATCACCCAGGACCTCAAGTGGGAGCCTACCATCAGCACCCTCATCAAGAAGGCCCAGCAGAGGATGTACTTCCTGCGGCAGTTGAGGAAACTTAAGGTGCCGACCGAGATGCTCATCGAGTCCGTCCTCACCTCCTCCATCTATGTAAGATAAATAACATAGCTGTGCAAATAATGCTAATTGTATCAAACTCAGATAAACAAATACATTTGCAGGCAGACACTTTTTAATTCCCAGTCGACGATGTAATAGACTGTCACACATGTACGGTTCTGGTCTGCAAGCACGTCTTGGAAGAAGGAAGGGGAGTGGTTTTTTTGCCTTTTGGTTCGGGACCCTTTGGGACTGTGTGACAAGGGGTGGCACTTTTGTGACTTCTGCGGTGCTTTTTTCTGTGAACTTCTGGATCTGCCTCCCTGGAGCCTTTTGGCCATGGAGACCAGCTGCTGGGTCTCTGCCACACCAGAGTCCGTTTGGAGAGACTGGAGGAGATGCGGATGAAGAGACAGGGCTGCGGAGCTAACGCTGAGCGCCGGGACGGACAAGCTTCACGGTGTCTTGGCTGAATGAGCAGGCATCGGACACCTCGGTCTCCTTAGACGCATCCTCGCTCATCCATGCAGACTGGACACTGGCCAAGTTGGTGGGCGGCCGAGGTTGCTTTGTTGGGTCTGCTCCTGTCTCTGGCCATGCTCCCCCCACCCCAGCAAACGATGGCGTGGAACACCGCAGAGGCCACCACAGTGTATATGTTTTTTGTTTTTTTTTGTTTTACTTTTGTGGCTGTGTGTAGAAGTGGCTGGTTGCATCAGCTCTGATCTTTTAATGTCTTTAAAGGGGAACATTATCACCAGACCTATGTAAGCGTCAATATATACCTTGATGTTGCAGAAAAAAGACCATATATTTTTTTAGCCGATTTCCGAACTCTAAATGGGTGAATTTTGGCGAATTAAACGCCTTTCTAATATTCGCTCTCGGAGCGATGATGTTGTGACGTCACATCGGGAAGTAATCTGCCATTTTCTCAAACACAGAGTCAAATCAGCTCTGTTATTTTCCGTTTTTTCGACTGTTTTCCGTACCTTGGAGACATCATGCCTCGTCGGTGTGTTGTCGGAGGGTGTAACAACACGAACAGGGACGGATTCAAGTTGCACCAGTGGCCCAAAGATGCGAAAGTGGCAAGAAATTGGACGTTTGTTCCGCACACTTTACCGACGAAAGCTATGCTACGACAGAGATGGCAAGAATGTGTGGATATCCTGCGATACTCAAAGCAGATGCATTTCCAACGATAAAGTCAAAGAAATCTGCCGCCAGACCCCCATTGAATCTGCCGGAGTGTGTGAGCAATTCAGGGACAAAGGACCTCGGTAGCACGGCAAGCAATGGCGGCAGTTTGTTACCGCAGACGAGCGAGCGAAACCCCCTGGATGTCTTGGCTCACACCGTCCCTTATGCCACCGAAGATGATCAAGAGAAGAATACCGACCCTAGCTTCCCTGGCCTGCTGACATCAACTCCAAAACTGGACAGATCAGCTTTCAGGAAAAGAGTGCGGATGAGGGTATGTCTACAGAATATATTAATTGATGAAAATTGGGCTGTCTGCACTCTCAAAGTGCATGTTGTTGCCAAATGTATTTCATATGCTGTAAACCTAGTTCATAGTTGTTAGTTTCCTTTAATGCCAAACAAACACATACCAATCGTTGGTTAGAAGGCGATCGCCGAATTTGTCCTCGCTTTCTCCCGTGTCGCTGGCTGTCGTGTCGTTTTCGTCGGTTTCGCTTGCATACGGTTCAAACCGATATGGCTCAATAGCTTCAGTTTCTTCTTCAATTTCGTTTTCGCTACCTGCCTCCACACTAACCATCCGTTCCAATACATTCGTAATCTGTTGAATCGCTTAAGCCGCTGAAATCCGAGTCTGAATCCGAGCTAATGTCGCTATAGTTTGCTGTTCTTTCCGCCATGTTTGTTTGTGTTGGCTTCACTATGTGACGTCACAGGAAAATGGACGGGTGTTTATAACGATGGTTAAAATCAGGCACTTTGAAGCTTTTTTTAGGGATATTGCGTGATGGGTAAAATTTTGAAAAAAACTTCGAAAAATATAATAAGCCACTGGAAACTGATTTTTAATGGTTTTAACCATTCTGAAATTGTAATAATGTTCCCCTTTAAATAACCAAAATAAATAGACTTTCTTTGCAGAAGAAACATTAAATATTGTTCTAGCTTCATATTATTTTAATTATTTTTTTTTTCTATTTTAATTTGTAATCATTTTAGAATTTTTTGTTTTATATATCCAAATTGGGTGATCAGTTATTTTCACTTCCGTTGTGACGTCACGTGAGTTTACTTTCTGTTGAACGGATGTCAGTCTGTTTCAACGTATTGATCGATCACTTTGTGCAAAGACAGCCCAGCCTGTATGTTCAGTGTTAATACTGTTTGACGTTTCTTAATGGGAAAAGACGTGAATGGCGCTTATCATGTTAGCACAGATAGCATGCTGTTTTCTTTTTCCCCCCGTATATCCTGTCCAGCCACTCTGCCAATGCAGCCAATCATATTGCTGATGTTGATGCCCATATCTGCTGTACAGATTTGCTTTACAAAAGTGAAGTGTGAGATAATTCTCTTGTTGCGTTATTTGTATTTTACTTTATTAAATGGATATATTTAGTGTTTGCTGCAGCTGGGCCAGAGCAGGAGAGGATAGGAAGAAAAAGAAGACAGAGGGGGAAATTGCTGGAAGACAAGAGAGAGATAAGACAGACAGAGACAACAGAACAACATTGATAAATACAATATATACTTATATGCTACCAAAAATCTACAAACCCCGTTTCCATATGAGTTGGGAAATTGTGTTAGATGTAAATATAAACGGAATACAATGATTTGCAAATACTTTTCAACCCATATTCAATTAAATGCACTACAAAGACAAGATATTTGATGTTCAAACTCATACATTTTTTATTTTTTTTTGCAAATAATAATTAACTTAGAATTTCATGGCTGCAACACGTGCCAAAATAGTTGGGAAAGGGCATGTTCACCACTGTGCTACACCACCTTTTCTTTTAACAACACTCAATAAACGATTGGGAACTGAGGAAACTAATTGTTGAAGCTTTGAAAGTGGAATTCTTTCCACTAATTGGGTGTTCGGCGGGCCAAATGAAAAGTTTGATGCGCTGTGTCATAGTGCGTCAAAGAAGCCTCTGTAAACACGCAAGGAGCGGGGTTGAGCCAAAGAGGATGTCCTGTGCTTCGCCCATCAGGCGCAGAGAAGAGCCAACAGCCGTAACAAAGGCACATCAAAAGATACTGGTATGGTGGTATTGTCTCAAATATATACCGTGTTACTGGCCAACCATAGATGGGTACTATTCACATTTGAACTGATATGATACCAATTCCTGATATATGGGAATCAATATCAGTACTTTTGTGTGTTTGACTAAATAATTGTTTTTAATAATAAAATCTAATTTTTTATTGCAACATATAAAAAATAGCTGATTATAACTGCTGTCTAGCAGTTGTATCTTGTTTTATTATGACATATCTGCAGAGGTGGGTAGAGTAGCCAGAAATTGTACTCAAGTAAGAGTACTGTTACTTTAGAGATTTATTACTCAAGTAAAAGTAAGGAGTAGTCACCCAAATATTTACTTGAGTAAAAGTAAAAAGTATGTTTTGAAAAAACTACTCAAGTACTGAGTAACTGATGAGTAACCTGTTTGTTTAATGATGACGGCAACAAATAATGCACAAAAACATAAAAATAGCACTGAGCAAATTCAGAGCCAGGAATATCTCTTAAGCAACTAAAACAATAATATATATTAAATAATAATACATTAACATAAAAAAAATTAAGGCAAATTGAGCCACAATAATTTAACAGCACCATAGGCGAAGTAGGCAGAGATTACAAAGGAAAATAACAAGTTAGCCTTTACGCAAACCATAAACTGATAGGTGTGGGAACACCTGGGAACACACTGATTAGTGTTTCTATGCATGTGTGTGTGTGTGTGTGTGTCTATGAGGCTGCAGTGTCCCCACACGATGTACATTTGACAGTGATTCATAGCAGGGAAGCTAACATCAGCCTACGGTGACAGCCAAAATATCTACTAACGTTACTTACCGCCATGTCCTTCCTCAAATTTGACGTTGAGTTCATGTAAGCTTAAGCTTGTTAATCATGTGAGCGCCTGGCTCTGTTTGATTGGTGAAACGGAGTCAAACGTCACCAGTGACTGTATTTGATTGGTGAAACGCAGGCATGCGATAGATCCTACTTTGAAGGTCTGTCTGACAGACCAAAACAAACAAAGTGTGCATTAACAGATCGATAAAAATCAGTAGGGAGTAGCGAGCTGAATGTAGATAAATGGAGCGGAGTAAAAGTAGCGTTTCTTCTCTATAAATATACTCAAGTAAAAGTATGTTGCATTAAAACTACTCTTAGAAGTACAATTTATCCCAAAAGTTACTCAAGTAGATGTAACGGAGTAAATGTAGCGCGTTACTACCCACCTCTGTATATCTGAGTCTCATTTGTAGATATGGCATTAAGTTGTAACTACAGTTGCAAGTCCAAGACACGGAAGTTGTGTATAGTTCATGGTGTTTTTTTGGTGGCGCCCTATAAAGTGTTAATACTGTAAGTTTTGTACTTAATAAGCACCAGCAGTTTGATTGTAGCATCCATCTTGGTTGTAGTTTTCATTAATACGTTTGGAGGTTTTTAAATTCCACCCATCCATTTTCTACCGCTTATTCCCTTCGGGGTCGCGGGGGGCGCTGGAGCCTATCTCAGCTACAATCGGGCGGAAGGCGGGGTACACCCTGGACAAGTCGCCACCTCATCGCAGGGCCAACACAGATAGACAGACAACATTCACACTCACATTCAGCAGAGGGGTTAGTGCGTCTGCCTCAAAATACGAAGGTCCTGAGTAGTCTGGGGTTCAATCCCAGGCTCGGGATCTTTCTGTGTGGAGTTTGCATGTTCTCCCCGTGACTGCGTGGGTTCCCTCCGGGTACTCCGGCTTCCTCCCACCTCCAAAAACATGCACCTGGGGGGTGTTTAAATTGCCATGTAAAATTGCTAATTTTTGGAAATGTGGAGCCTTACTTAAAGTGTTTTTGAGGCAATTTCAATATTTTAAATTGTTACATTACCTTGAGGTAGTTTGACTGAGTCCTCTCTCAGTGCTGCTGGAGTGATCGGCAAGTGCCGAGGTGCAAAGAGCTGAGTCATGCGCAACCCAGGTACCGTAACATGGCACAGTTGGAGTTTACGTGAATCCATGCTGGGTAGGACAGGCGGGATTCGGCCGGTGCCAAAAAGTACCGGATTCGGTACCCATCCCTGGGGGTGAAATGTTCTTGTTCCTAGGGCGGGCATAGCAGAAAATATTTGAGAAGCACTGATTTTAGGCTGTCGGAAACCGTTAAAAACGCAAAAAGGATAAACGTTTCTTCAGAGTTCCTTGAGAGGTAATCAAGAAGGGCAAAAGAGTGCAAGATATAATGAAAAACCACGAGAAAAGTGGCACGCATTCCATTCCATTGGAGCAGATCGAGTCGAAAAGCGCACACGTTTTAAATTTGTTTGATATACTTTTAACAATTAGTATTTCCCATTTAAGCATTATCTTGATATTATTTGTATTTTATCTTGTTTCGGAGTTCTTAAAATGCATTTTTGCCACAAGTGTTTCATAAAGCACCAACTCGGAAAAAAAAAAAAAAAAAGCAAATGTGAGCAAAACCTAAGAGTTAAAAGGGGAACTGCACTTTTTTTTGGGAATTTTGCCTATTGTTCACAATCATGAAAGACATGACGACGGATGTAGTTTAAAAAAAATGCATTTTAGCTCGTAAATAAGAGTCCACATAATGGAACGGTAGAAGTTTCGCAGAAGTAGGCGGAAAACTCAATTGTTATGACTGCGTGGACTCTGTTACGCGCACTTGTTCTGTTCAGTTCAGTTTCAGTTTATTTCTAAGATGCATACGACACAATGTAATGCATCACATATTTCTAGTTGTTTCATCACAGCACGTCCGAAAAGGAGTAGGAAGAAGCTGAGTTTATTTAATCCTACCCCTTTTCATACCGTAGCAATTTTATCCCATTTCCTTGTTCTCTGGAACAGAACAGTGAATAAATAATAAATAAATAATATACCATAGTAAGTAAACAAATATTAAATAATCTTTAGACTTAGACAAACTTTATTGATCCTCAAGGGAAATTGTTCCACACAGTAGCTCAGTTACAAAGGATGGAAAGGATAATGCAGGTATTAAGTAGACTAAAAATGTACCATAGTAGCAATATAACATATATGTAATATTTACATATTATATACCCGTATTTTCCGCACCATAAGCCGCCCTGGGTTATAAGCCGCGCCTTCAATGAACGGCATATTTCAAAACTTTGTCCACCTATAAGCCGCCCCGTGTTTTAAGCCGCATCTAACTGCGCTAAAGGAATGTCAAAAAAACAGTCAGATAGGTCAGTCAAACTTTAATAATATATTAAAAACCAGCGTGATGTGGGCGCGCATGGAGTCGTATATCAACATGGACGGAGCTGCGTGAAAAAAGCCACCCGGCCTCTTCGCGTAAACTTACCTTAACCACTCGCTCATCTTTTCTTCATCCATCCATCCCTTCGAGTTAGCTTTTATGATGACGCCGGCTGGAAAGGTCTCTTTTGGCAAGGTCTTCCTTTTGAATATCACCATGGGTGGAAGTTTCTGGCCATTAGCATGGCAAGCTAGAACCACAGTGAAGGATGACTTCTCATTCCCTGTGGTGCGAATATTCACCGTACGTGCTCCCGTTGTATCCACAGTGCGGTTCACAGGAATATCAAAAGTCAGTGGAACCTCGTCCATGTTGATAATGTTCTCTGGCCGGATCTTTTTTTCAGCTATCTTGTTTTTACAATATGCACGGAAAGTAGCCAGCTTTTCTTGAAAGTCTTTAGGCAGTTGCTGTGAAATAGTAGTCCGTGTGCGGATGGAGAGATTGCGTCTTTTCATGAACCGGAAACCTGTCGCTTAGTAGGAGCCATTTTGTGGTCTTTACAGATGTAAACACACAAAGGAAATGAAACGTAATATCCGCGCGCTTCTTCTTCTTCTACGGGGGCGGGTGGTTGCTTACAGTAGAAGAAGAAGCGCTTCCTGTTCTATGGGGGCGGGTGCTTACCTTGGCGGTTGCTTGCGTAGAAGAAGAAGCACTTCCTCTTCTACGGGGAAAAAAGATGGCGGCTGTTTACCGTAGTTGCGAGACCGAAACTTTATGAAAATGAATCTTAATATTAATCCATATATAAAGCGCACCGGGTTATAAGCCGCACTGTCAGCTTTTGAGTAAATTTGTGGTTTTTAGGTGCGGCTAATAGTGCGGAAAATACGGTATACAGTATATAATACATACTGATATATTCTATTATTATATTATATTTGTATATGATATATACAGTATATAACAAATCCCAATTACCATGTACAATATTACAGTATATGTAACAGCTGCAGCAAAAAAAAAAAGGGCAGCATAAAATAGAGAGTAGATCCAGAAAAAAATATACATTATAAACAAAAATCTCTCTCTCAAAAAAAAAAAAAGGGTTCAAGATGTTCATCATAATTGTTGTTCGGTGTGCGTTTTTCACATTGACCCGCATTGATAAGTCACACCGATTAGCATTTTTCCGCCAAAGCATAAAATAAAATGTAAATCCGGTCATTGTATGAATGAAATGTTTTCCATGGCCGTACATACCACTGTTTTGCAAAACGAGCAGGTCGAGTAGTTCCACTTCCTCGTTGTCAGTGTAGGTCGCCATGACAGATAAATGTAAACAATATGCAGGGATTGTGGGAAATTTCACAGGAAACTATTGCACGGCAGTGCGCGCAATAATAGAAGCTCTGATAACTGTGGACTTTCTGCGCCATCTGTACACTGGAGTTTGTGTGCACCTAGAGCAGGGGTCGGCAACCTTTACCAGTCAAAGAGCCATTTTGACCAGTTTCACAAATTAAAGATAACAATGGGAGCCACAAAAATCTTTTGAAATTTAAAATGAAATAACACTGCATACAAAGTTTTTTTTTTGCTTTGTACTATGTATAAACCAGGGGTCTCAGACACGCGGTCCACGCCTTAATATGAAAATTGAATGTTAGTGCGGCCCGCGGGTTTTATAAGAATGGCGCTTGACAGCGTCATACTTGTCAACCCTCCCGATTTTTCCGGCAGACTACGGATTTCTGGGCAACTATTACCGTAACACAACATAAACACAACAGAACAAATACCCAGAATCCCATGCAGCCCTAACTCTTCCGGGCTACATTATACACCCCCGCTACCAAACCCCCTCAACCGACGCACAGAAGGGGGGGTAGGGGTTGATGTGTGAGGGAGCAGGGTTGGGGTGGGGGCAGGGTTTGATGGTAGCAGTGGTGTATAATGTAGCCCGGAAGAGTCAGGGCTGCATGGGATTCTGGGTATTTGTTCTGTTGTGTTTATGTTGTGTTAAGGTGCAGATGTTCTCCCGAAATGTGTTTGTCATTCTTGTTTGGTTTTGGTTCAAAGTGTGGCGCATTATTAGTAAGAGTGTTAAAGTTGTTTTATATGACCACCGTCAGTGTAACCTGTGTGGCTGTTGACCAAGTATGCCTTGCTGTCACTTACGTGTGCAAGCAGAAGATGCTTATAACAAGAGACCTAGCTGACACGCTGTTAATACATATTGTAGAGGGTGTTAATTGCTGTATCATCACGGCACGCCCTTATTGTTATTGCAAGGGTGAAAATCGGAGAATAACAATCCCGGGAGTATTCGGCGAGAAGCACCGAAATCCGGAAGTCTCCCGGGAACATCGGGGGGTTCGGCAAGTTTGCAGCTGAGCCGCATCAGAGTGATCAAAGAGCCGCGGGTTGCCGACCCCTGACCCTAGAGAGTCAACAGCACATAATCTACTGTAACTATACGTACTATACTGTACATGGTAAAAAATTTCAACGGTAATGGTGGATTATTGGGATTTATGGTATGGGGTGTTAAAAAAGAACAATGTACGCTGAACCCAACCCAAAACCGTGATAAGATTTGACCTCTGAATTCTGTGCATCGTTCCACCCTTAGTACTGTTCGCATTATCTTAACGGCTTTTGGCTGACTATTTTTGGACAGAATCGCTTCCTCCAACGTGGAAAGATCGGTGTGCATTCACTTTCAAGTTCGGCCTCTGTAGCCCAATAAAAGTCTGCAGTATTTAAATATCAAGGACGAGGTCCAGTGCTTCTGCAGAACAACTTAGCTTTCCAATCTTCTTCGTAGCTTATCTCCGGTCACACTGTCAAAACATAAATACAGGCTGGCACCTGGGAGGAGAAACGCTGTGGAAGTGTCTCCATCAGACGGTTGAGGATTAAGCAAAGGCCGATCACAACGTTTTAAAATCTATCAGCTAAGACAGTAATAGGGATTCATGTGAGACCTGCCTTGCTCACCTCCATTGACCAGATTGCCTCAATTACAGCTATCTTCAATGTTCCCCAATGAACTGCACTCTAAATGTTTTTTTAAACAACACGGAGTGGTCTGAAAAGATTTAGTCCGTTCAGTATAGGGCTGGGCGATATGGCCTTTTATTAATATCTCGATATTTTTAGGCCATGTCACGATACACGATATATATCTGGATATGTTGCCTTAGCCTTGAATGAACACTTGATGCATATAATCACAGCAGTATGATGATTCTATGTGTCTACATTAAAACATTCTTCTTCAAACTGCATTAATATATGCTCATTTTAAACATTCATGCATAGAGGGAAACCACAACTAAGTCAATTTGGCAAAAGTGTATTTATTAAACAGTTATTAAGCAGTGGCACAAACATTCATGTCATTTCCAAAACAAAGTGCAAGATTGTCAGAGACATTTTAAAACAAGCTCTTAGTGCACTTTTGTGCATGATGTCATTAAGATGACATATCAAAACAACACTAAATTAAAGTGTACTTTTTGTACAGAACACCACTAGAAGAAGAATCAGCTTTATTGTCATTACGCAAGGTAACGAGATTGAGGCCATTCCATACAGTGCGATGTGTGCATGCTAGAGAAACAATGTGCAAATATATAAAAATATAAAAAAATGTAGAAGTGCAATGAATATGGTGTGAAATGAATATATACATGAAAAAACAAAAAACAAAAACAGGGTGGTTGGTGGAATGGGTTATTGCACCGAAGAGAAGGCAGTTATGAGGGACAATGGGGCAGTCCGTTCAGGATGGTTATGGCCCTGGGGAAGAAGCTGTTCTTTAGCCTGTTTGTTTTGGTTTTAATGCACCTGTAGCGCTTCCCAGAGGGCAGCAGGTGGAACAGGTCAGAGCCAGGGTGGGTGCTGTCCTTGATGATGGCACTGGCTCTGTTGAGGCAGCGGGAGGTGTAGATGTCCGTCAGAGAGGGGAGAGGGCGGCCGATGATCTTCTGAGCCGTCTTGACCACTCTTTGCAGCCTCTCCCTGTCTGCTGCAGTGCAGCTGCCGTACCATACCGTAATACAGTAGGTCAGCAGGCTCTCGATGGACGAGCGGTAGAAGGTCAGCAGCAGGTCAGGCTTCAGGTTGTACTTCCCGAGGACTCTAAGGAAGTGTAGCCGCTGCTGAGCCTTCTTGATGATTGATGTGGTGTTGACTGTCCAGGAGAAGTCATTAGAGATGTGGACTCCAATAGTTTAAAACAAATAAAGTGCACTTTTGTGCATGATGTCACACAAGATATTTCAATAAGTGTCAAATAAAAATGAGCTGCATATCAAATAGTATATATCATACGGTGTTGATGTGGAAATGGTTGCTTCGGCATTTTGTGGGTGTGGCACCGAACGGAGATGTTGACATGCGGAGTTTGAAGCACTCTTCATTCTCTAGCGGGTGACTTTTCAAATGATGCTACAAATTAGCAGTGCTGCTACTTTTTGTAGCAATGCTTTTACCGCATAATTGTTCAACATATTCCCGCTTGAAGCCAAACCACCGCCAGACGATGGACCCCGTGCTGTTTTTCTTAGGAATGAATTCTTCCTCCATTTGTTACCAGATTCGCACCTTCTCTCTCTCTCGTATTACCACCCGCACCACACCGTTAGCATCACAGCTAATGTTACCATGTCGCTACCTCTCTGCTTCGCGGGAGCGTGTGACGTTGCACACGTGACGTATGTAAGAAGGTGCGCTTGTTTTAAGTCTCTGTGAGAAGGAGAGACAAGATAGAGTGAGAAACGCATGCAGTTTAATGCCCGCAGCTAAAAGCAACTGCGTGAGAACATATACTCGAATATCACGATTAGGGATGTCCCGATCCGATATTTGGATCGGATCGGCCGCCGATATTTGCCAAAAAATGCGTATCGGCAAGGCATGGGAAAATGCCGATCCAGATCCAGTTAAAAAAAAAAACTCCGCTCCGTGTTTTCCAACGCACCTATTTAAATAATACATTCCACTTTTCTGCTGCTCCCTAATTTTCGTTCCGCATTTTCCAGCACACCTTCAACACATCCACAGGTCTGTTGATTCTCACGCAGTTGCTTTTAGCTGCTGGCATTACACTACAGGCTCTTCTCAATTTTTTCTGTGTCTCCCTCTCACAGACAGCAAGTGCACCTTCTTACACACCTCACATACTGTCACGTCATACGTCACATACGTATACGCCCTCTCCCAGCAGAGAGGTAGCAGCATGGCTAACGTTAGCTGTGATGCTAGCGCAGCCGTGTGACCAACGTTCTCTCTAAGGTGCGCGCTTGTGCAATTGCGCACTGCTCAAACGTCCTCTGCGCATAGCAATTATATGCCACGCACAAAATCAAATAAAAAAAAATAAGCGCATAACAATTTTCGACACACGGACACGACAGAGAAAACCGTTTTTGTCATCATTGTTCAAATATTGTAACGTCTGTCGAGACGCTTATCTCCATTCGGTGCCACACGTCCACACCATCAAAATGCCGAGGCAAACATTTTCAGATCAACACCGTATGAAAAAATTAGTGATTTTTTTAGTTGTGATTTCCTTCTCTGCATGAAAGTTTAAAAGTAGCATATATTAATGCAGTATGAAGAAGAATGTTTTAATGTAGACATGCAAGCCTTGAAAGAAAATTTTGAAAATCAAGACTACATTTCCTGCAAATGGGTGCATTTCTACCCTATATTTTAACTTTAGATTTATTCTCATATCAAACTCTTTTGGCTGTCTTTTTGACACTTACATCTGGCGCCCCCCTCCACACCCTGGATTATAAATAATGTAAATAATTCAATGTGATTATCTTGTGTGATGACTGTATTATGATGATAGTATATATCTGATAGTATATATCTGTATCATGAATCAATTTAAGTGGACCCCGACTTAAACAAGTTGAAAAACTTATTGGGGTGTTACCATTTAGTGGTCAATTGTACGGAATATGTACTTCACTGTGCAACCTACTAATAAAAGTCTCAATCAATCAATCAAAACACATAGAATCATCATACTGCTGTGATTATATGCATCAAGTGTTCATTCAAGGCTAAGACAAAATATCCAGATATATATTGTGTATCGCAATATGGCCTTAAAATATCGCAATATTAAAAAAAGGCCATATCGCCCAGCCCTAGTTTCAATGATGCTTTTAATATTGAGATATTTTAAGGCCATATTGCGATACACGATATATATCTCGATATTTTGCCTTAGCCTTGAATGAACACTTGATGCATATAATCACAGCAGTATGATGATTCTGTGTTTTGATTGATTGATTGAGACTTTTATTAGTAGGTTGCACAGTGAAGTACATATTCCGTACAATTGACCACTAAATGGTAACACCCCAATAAGTTTTTCAACTTGTTTAAGTCGGGGTCCACTTAAATTGATTCATGATACAGATATATACTATCAGATATATACTATCATCATAATACAGTCATCACACAAGATAATCACATTGAATTATTTACATTATTTATAATCCAGGGTGTGGAGGGGGGCGCCGGATGTAAGTGTCAAAAAGACAGCCAAAAGAGTTTGATATGAGAATAAATCTAAAGTTAAAATATAGGGTAGAAATGCACCCATTTGCAGGAAATGTAGTCTTGATTTTCAAAATGTTCTTTCAAGGCTTGCATGTCTACATTAAAACATTCTTCTTCATACTGCATTAATATATGCTACTTTTAAACTTTCATGCAGAGAAGGAAATCACAACTAAAAAAATCACTAATTTTTTCATACGGTGTTGATGTGGAAATTTTTGCCTTGGCATTTTGATGGTGTGGACGTGTGGCACCGAATGGAGATAAGCGTCTCGACAGACGTCACAATATTTGAACAATGATGACGAAAACTGTTTTCTCTGTCGTGTCCGTGTGTCGAAAATTGTTATGCGCTTATTTTTTTATTTGATTTTGTGCGTGGCATAGATTTGCCGTGCGCAGAGGACGCTTGAGCAGTGCGAGTGCGCAATTGCGCAGGCGCGCATCTTAGAGGAGAGGTTGGTCACACGGCTGCGCTAGCATCACAGCTAACGTTAGCCATGCTGCTACGTCTCTGCTGGGAGAGGACGTATACGTATGTGACGTATGACGTGACAGTATGTGACGTGTGTAAGAAGGTGCGCTGCTGTCTGTGAGAGGGAGACACAGGAAAGAGTGAGAAGAGCCTGTCGTGTAATGCCAGCAGCTAAAAGCAACTGCGTGAGAATCCACAGACCTGTGGATGTGTTGAAGGTGTGCTGGAAAATGCGGAACGGAAATTAGGGAGCAGCAGAAAAGTGGAATGTATTATTTAAATCGGTGCGTTGGAAAACACGGACCGGAGTTTTTTTTTTAAACTGGATCTGGATCGGCATTTTCCCATGCCTTGCCGATACGCATTTTTTGGCAAATATCGGCGGCCGATCCGATCCAAATATCGGATCGGGACATCCCTACTCGATATCACGATATAGTCATTTTCTATATCGCACAAAGACAACCCTGCGATATTTCGCGTATATCGATATATCGCCCAGCCTTAATTCAAGGCTAAGGCAAAAATATCGAGATATATATCGCGTATCGCGATATGGCCTAAAAATATCAAGATACTAAAAAAAGGCCATATCGCCCAGCCCTAATTTGAAATACATTTTTCTGATTAATTTAGCCCCTTTTTCTTACACTAACACTCAATTTACTTAATAGGTGTGGACACAGAACTCTTTATTTAGACCTGTATTGTAAATTGTATTTTTACTGTAATTCCGCTGTCCATGACCGTATCATCCTCAGACACTGACCTCAGCTTTGGTAATAGTGTTCTAGGCTCTTATTAACAAATGGTATCTGAAATTCTTTGGAAATTGAATGTGCCATTTTACAGCATGTGCCTGTTGCTGTTTGATGGCGTGACACATTAACCGCCTTTATGTTGCTGTTGCGACAGACTGCACCAGCATGCGTGCCATTTGCACACTAAACAAGTGAAGAAGAATATTTGATCAACTCCAACATGCGCTAACATCCCGTCCAACCTGCTGAGCCACTCGGCGATATTCTTTCTGGTATCGTTAAGGTAGCGTTTTGCTTTCGGTAGGCTGTCAATTAAATTTTCACCGTTCATCAAGTTACATTATGAACATAACATTAGGGTTTGTTTGACGTAGATGTAGGCAGTCTATGATACCACATTTTACATTATAAGTATAATATAATTTGGGCGGTCCAAATCAACATTTTGATAGAAATCACGGGGATGCACGATACTAGAGGTGGCCGATGATCAGAATCAGAAGTTCTTTATTAATCCCCGAGGGGAAATTAAGATTTTCAGCACAATCTCGTTCAAGAGCAGACAAACATTACCCGCTGTAGTGGCTGCTGTTGGCAGATGCTCTGTGCTCTTGTGTCATCCTTTTGTGTTTCCCTCTTGTTTTCATGTGTTATTATATATATTAGGGCTGCAGCTAACGATTATTTTTCTATCGATTAATCTATAGATTATTTTTTCGATTAATCGGTTAATCTATAGATTATTTTTTCGATTAATCTATAGATTATTTTTCCTTTTACCGATTATTTTTTTATTTTAAAATGAAGAGGAAAAAATAAATGTAGGCCAGTTTTTTCAAAAGGCATGGCTTTTATTTCCAAAAAAAAAAGTATGGCCACTCAGTCAACATTGACAACAACATGACAAAATATTCTGTAACAATGTAAACATTTAAAACTTTTAACATTTAACAAAATTAAAAGTAGCTTATTTGCTTTTTAATGTGCAAATATAAAAGTAAACATCCAGTGCAAATCTTAATATTCTGGAATAGTATAAGCATTTAAAAAGTAAAAGTATTGCTTATTTTGCTTTAAAATGTGCAAAAATAAAGATAAACATCCAATACAAAAAAGTGCAAAACGGAAATATTCTGTAACAAGTGTAAACATTTCAACAAAAGTAAAAGTATTGCTTATTTGCTAAAATGTGCAAAAATAAAGCTAAACATCCAATACAAAAAAGTGTACAGTGTAAACATTTCAACAAAAGTAAAAGTATTGCTTATTTTGCTTAATAACACAACAATGATAGTATGATTAAAGTGAAAGTTAATTGTTGGTTTGTACATAGTATATGTAACTGTTAATGTTGTAAAAGGTATTTGCACAACTAATTAACGTTAGCGTTTGTGACACGTCTTGTGCCGTGGGGTTCTTTCAGGACCGACAGACTGAACGCCAGACGGCTTTGCCAGGTTTACAATCTTTTAATTTTACACAAAGTCTTTTCTCTTCCAACTCTTTTCTCTTTCTTTCCTCGCTTTTCAGCTCCTCTTCCTCGCTCGCTCGTCGTCCCCTGTCTCTTGCGGCGTCGCTCCCGGCGCGCCCCGCCTCGCCGTTCGCTCGCCGCCGCCGCCTCTCCACAGCGTTAAAGAGGAGCGCGTCTTTGTAAACACTGAACAGGCACGCCAAACGCGCCTCTCAGAGCAAACGGTGCTTTAGTTTATGAATTTACAACGCAGATACAAATGACACATTCATGTTTTTGTGTAATAATGACAACGTATACGCACGGGGACGATTGACTAGTTGATGGTGATGGCAAGAACGCTGTCGGGGGTTTTCTTTTCAAATGTTCGTTCATAGCCGTTGTGCTGCTATGATAGGCCATTTCCGCTCGACACAGTGTGCATACAACAACATTATTAGGCCGTTTATTGAAATACTCCCACACTTTTGACGACTTTTGGCGTGCTTTTTTCCCCTCGCTCGCATCGTCTGCTTTGCGCTCCGCCATGACAGTAGTGTGACATAAATATGCGACGCGCCGACGCACAAAAACGGCGTCGACGTATTTACGTAACCGATGACGTCGACTACGTCGACGCGTCGTTTCAGCCTTAATATATATATTTATTTTTTATTTTTTTGGTTGGGGACTCTTTGGGACTGTGCAACAAGGGGTGGCACTTTCCTGACTTCTGCGGTGCTTTTTTGTGGACTTCTGGATCTGCCACCCGGGAGCCTTTTGGCCATGGAGACCAGCTGCTGGGTCTCTGCCACACCAGAGTCCGTTTGGAGAGACTGGAGGAGATGCAGATGAAGAGACAGGGCTGCGGAGCTAGCACTGAGCGCCGGGACGGACAGGCTTCACGGTGTCTTGGCTGAATGAGCAGTAGCATACCTGCCAACTACTCCGGTTTTCCCATAATTAGTACGGTTTTCATCAACCTATTCCGGGTTACGGTTGCAGTGATAAAAAATAAGTTTTTCATGAATTAAAAAAACAATTTAAAAAAAAAGTTTTATTCACGAAATCGCGTAACAACAATGACAATCGACACTGCTTCCCGTAACTTCCTATCGAGCCATTCCGAATGCCATGCGCGAGGCTATTTATAGCACCGCTGCCAAGCACTAGGCCATTGTTTCCAAACGAGCGAACGATCATGCAATCAGCCGGAGAAAAATCGCATACGAGTCTTAAACCGAAAAGAAAACTGCAGTCATTCCGTGAAGAATATTCAAAAGCCTATCCGGGAATAATTATCCGTTCCAAAAAGGGTGAAAACTACGCGAATTGCACCTTGTGCAGACAAGATTTTTCGATCGGACACGGAGGAATTAGCGATGTAAAAGACCACGTTGGGACAAAAAAACACAAGTCTAATGCCGTTGCTAGCGATACAACGTTTTTCATCGCCCAAACAGATTCTTTGGATGTGATAAATGCCAAAGTTTTATTTACGGAGGCAATAATTGAGCAAACAAAAAGGTAATGACACCAATGTTATCTATTGGAATTGTTTAGTACTGTTATACTGTTAAAAGTGTTTATACTATTTATGCTTTCAAGTCCAAGTTGAAGAAATCTTGTTAAATGTTGACAGCATAACTACCAAAATACAGAAGTATGTCCTTAATATTTTTGCAGTGCTATTTCTGTTGAAAAGTTAAAATGATTACATTAGAGATGTGATGTGCCACTTTTCAAGTGTCTGATGGCTTAAATTAATTTTCATTAATTTTTCATATTTTGAATTCTTTTGAAAGGCTTACAAAAAAAACTACATTTGAATTGTAATTCCATGCTATTGACAGGACTATTAATTTTAATGAAATTAGCTTACCATGTTTACAGTATGATGATTGTGATAGAAATGTGAATTTTAGGCACAGAATATTTTTTACAATTGAACAAGGCAGTAGATTATACAAGCTTGGACAGAAAGTTAATAATGACACCCATTTTTTTTTAAATGGAATTGTTTAGTACTGTTTTACCATTTGTTTACTGTAAAAAGTGTTTATACTCTTTATACTTTCAATTAACAAATTGAAGTCTTGTGAAAGGTTGACAGGATAACTGGCATTAACTGTCAAAATAATTTCTAACTATTGAAGTTAGCTTACAGAATAAACATGTCAATCAACCCATTGCTGTAATATTTTTGTTTTGAAAAGTCACTGTGACTGATAGAAAAGTGATGGTTTTAGCAACATTTTAACCTGTCTGAATGCTAATAATCATTTTGCGTCGGGGGGCGAAGGAACCCCCCACCAGGACTTTGTCCTGGACCTACCGGGGCCTGCGGCCCTTGGACCCTGGCTACTAGGTTTTTCTGATTTCAAAAGTTGGCAGGTATGCAGTAGTGATGGGTCCGGCAACACCGATGCATCGGCGCATGGGTCGAGCTCATAGAGCGAAACCCTGTGTCGGTGCCCGTACCGCTTTTAGAAAGTCACGTGACCGATCATGAGCTGTTTTGGTCACGTGACCGATACGCGAACTGTGTCGCACTGACGCCTCCTCTGTGCCCTGTGAGCGGGTCTTTTCTACAGCCGGAGAAATAATAACTAAGAGAAATCGTCTAAAATGTAATACGTCGGAAAAACTTTTTTTTTTTTTTTTTTTTATAAAAATGTGTAAAAAAATTAAATTAAAAAAATTCCCAGTCCACAATCATCCACAACACGTTCTCTTAGATTTCCATGTTATGATACATGTTCACATTATTTATTGACTGTATCTAAAAAAGATAAAAATATATTTTTATTTAAATGAAGATATGAAATAATCCTAAATGAAATACAATGACTTGGTTTATATTATTATTGTATATACTAGGGCAGGGGTCACCAACGCGGTGCCCGCGGTCACCAGGTAGCCCGTAAGGACCAGATCAGTCGCCCGCTGGCCTGTTCTAAAAATAGCTCAAAGAGCAGCACTTACCAGTGAGCTGCCTCTATTTTTTAAATTGTATTTATTTACTAGCAAGCTGGTCTCGCTTTGCTCGACATTTTTAATTCTAAAAGAGACAAAACTCAAATAGAATTTGAAAATCCAAGAAAATATTTTAAAGACTTGGTCTTCACTTGGAATAAGCGGTAGAAAATGGATGGATGGATGGGTCTTCACTTGTTTAAATCATTTATTTTTTACTTTGCTTCTTATTACTTTTAGAAATACAATTTTAGAGAAAAAAATACAACCTTAAAAATGATTTTAGGATTTTTAAACAAATATACCTTTTTACCTTTTAAATTTCTTCCTCTTCTTTCCTGACAATTTAAATCAATGTTCAAGTACATTTTTTTGTAATTATTGTAAAGAATAATAAATATTTTAGCTTCTGGTTTTTCGACGAAGAATATTTGTGAAATATTTCTTCAAACTTACTTTGATTAAAATTCAAAAAAATTATTCTGGCAAATCTAGAAAATTTGTAGAATCAAATTTAAATCTTATTTCAAAGTATTTTAATTTCTTTTAAAATTTTTGTTCTGGAAAATCTAGAAGAAATACTGATTTGTCTTTGTTAGAAATATAGCTTGGTCCAATTTGTTAAATATTCTAACAAAGTGCAGATTGGATTTTAACCAATTTAAAACATGTCATCAAAATTCTAAAATTTATCTTAATCAGAAAAAATTACTAATGATGTTCCATAAATTCTTCTTTTAATTTATTCAAAAAGATTCAAATTAGCTAGTTTTTCTCTTCTTTTTGTCGGTTGAATTTTGAATTTTAAAGAGTCGAAATTGAAGATACACTATGTTTCAAAATTTTATTAGAATTTTTTTCGTGTTTTCTCCTCTTTTAAACCGTTCAATTAAGTGTTTTTTTTCATCATTTATTCTCTACAAAAAACCTTCTGTAAAAGGAAAAAAAAATGTACGACGGAATGACAGACAGAAATACCCATTTTTTTATATGTATAAATTTATTTATTTAGCTATTCTTGTTTAAATCACACTTACGTGTAACTTACAAATGACAATATATTTATTTATTTAAGTGTGTATCAAACTGGTAGCCCTTCGCATTAATCAGTACCCAAGAAGTAGTTTTTGGTTTCAAAAAGGTTGGTGACCCCTGTACTAGGGCATAAAATCAGTGTCAGTTGAGTCGGTCCATAGGTTGCCTGTAGGGATTTTTAATGTCCAGCAGATGTCAGTATTTAGTGACACAGTATCGACACGGTATCAATACAGTTTTTCAATGTGTCAAAGCGCTTCATGACGCCTCATCAACCCATCACTAGTGTATATGTTTCTTTTACTTTTATTCATAGCTGTGTGTAGAAGTGGCTGGTTGCATCAGCTCTGCTCTTTTAATGTCTTTAATGCCCTTTGATGTTTGATGTTTCCCTCTTATGTAAGAGGGATGTGTGCTATGGCTATGAGTTGTTTTTTCCCTTGGCCTCAGTCTGGACCCCCTCTCCAGGGGCCTAGGCTCAGACCGATTTTTTCTCTCTCACCTCCCTCCCCCATTCTTTACCTGTATCTCACCTTTTTTGTAAGTGGTGCCGGAAGTTGGCAGACCCGTCAGTGATCCTGTTCTGTCTCCCTGTAATGTTTGTCTGATCTTGAATGGGATTGTGCTGAAAATAGTTTAAAAATTCAGTCTCAGCCTGGGGCCCTGGAGAGGGGTTCCAGACTGAGGCCAAGGAAAAAAAAACGTCATAGCCATAGCCCACATAAACATGTGTGTAAGAGGGAAACGTCAAAGAACATTAAAGACATTAAAAGATCAGAGCTGATGCAACCAGCCACTTCTACACACAACCACAAAAGTAAAACAACAACACTGTGTTGGCCTCTGCGATGTTCCACGCCATCGTCTGCTGGGGTGGGGGGAGAATGGCCAGAGACAGGAGCAGACCCAATAAAGCAACCCTAGGCCGCCCACCAACTCTCGGCCAATGTTGGTGGGCGGCCGAGGGTTGACCAATAATGGCAATTATGACGAAAAATGAGCCGACGATAATAAAGGCTTATCATCTCCGTGTTTGTTGTTGGGCTCTCTCTTGTGGCTTGTGCTTCTGCCTGGCTCCCACAACCCTTCTGCTCCCTTACGGTATGGTTTTGTATTTGTGACATCAGGATTCTGCGCACATGGCTTGTTGTGTACAAAGAAAAGCATCATGGCGCAGCAATCAGCGGTGTGGGCTGTCTTTATCGTGTCAGAAGAAGACATTTCATCCGTAGTTTAAGAATAGTGTTCTGCAAAAATTGCATGGGGAGGGGGAAAGACAAGCTTCAACACAATAAAATGTGATTAGTCACCTTAAAATTTACCACTGTGAAGATTTATGGAAAAAGTATCAATCCGCTCGTGCTGCTGAGCCAAGAGCGTGAGACCTAGCGTCGGCAACAGTTTGAGAGAAAAGACCATAGGGCAAAGTAACTTAATGACAAAATGAGTACCGTAAATTCCGGACTATTGGCCGTTCTTTTTTTCCCCCTATGCTTTGAACCTTTCAACTTGTAAAACGGTGCGGCTAATTAATGGATTTTTATTTGCTGACGGCTGTAATGCAAAGTAAGTGTATTACTGTTTGTGCTATGGTGCCATCTTTTGGGTGAGTTCGCTCACTTGAGGTACTGCATTGCCGCATTGCCCTTCTGTATAGACTGAGCTTTCAACCGGAAGTACAACTACTGTTCCGTCTTCTGGTCGTGCGTAGTGTTACTACTCATATGGATTCTTCCTTCATCACTACAAGTAGCGTTTGTTAGTTTTACAATACAAGTAAAATTATTCTTACTTACTCAACCGTCCCATGTGTGATGTCCAGAAGTGTTTTCATGCATATTTGTACGTGCTATTGTAATGTAATCAAGCTCGCGTTGTTAGTATTAGCTAATATACTAACATGTTGAGGAGTGTCTTTATTAGTATTATTTGCTTACATTGGCATTTTTTTTGTATTGTTTCGTAAATTCACCAAAATGTCACCGTGGAGGTATTGAGTCTGTTTAGCTGATTGATCCGCAGCTAGTTGGTCCATGACGATGACTTTTGTTTTGTTTGATCAGCCGTTAGACTGCTGTGTTACAGACACCGTTTAAAATTAATTAAGGTAAATAAACATGTACAAAATATTTATATGTAAATAAGTCATTTTATAACGTATACCGTATTTTCCGCACTATAAGGCGCACCTAAAAACCACAAACTTTCTCAAAAGCTGACAGTGCGCCTTATAACCCGGTGCGCTTTATATATGGATAAATATTAAGATTCATTTTCATAAAGTTTAGGTCTCGCAACTACGGTAAACAGCCGCCATCTTTTTTCCCCGTAGAAGAAGCGCGCGGTGCATGCTGGGATATGTGACGTTTCATTTCCATTTGTGTGTTTATGTAAAGACCCCAAAATGGCTCCTATTAAGTGTGTTGTCTGTCTAATTATAAATAATGCAGACGAGGCGTGTTAACTGAGTTCTCAACGTTTTCTCACAGCGTGCTCATAACCACATTCTAACTCCCAGCATACAACAACGCTTCTCAGGGCTACCGCGCATGCTCGTAACTATCGTTGCATGCTGGGTAGTGTAGTTGTTATATTTGCTAGCTCATAACAGCACATTGAGAGACACGCTTACGCGCTTAATTCAATACTCGCCGTCATTCCGGGTGGATTGACAAAAGACCTCCAGCCGCTAGATATTGGTGTCAACAGGGCATTCGAAGCTAGACTGCTAACTGCGTGGGAACAATGGAAGACAGAAGGCGAACACACCTTCACTAAGACGAGGAGGCAGCGCCAGACGACGCCAACATCTGCCAGTGGATCGTAAATTTGCCCAACTTTTCACTTCGGACACCGAAGACGAAGGATTTACGAATGAAGAATAACTTCAGAAAGTGAGCGCTATGTTTATTTTGTGTGTTGTGACATTAACGTTCGAGCAACATTATGTTGCTATTGCTCTGCACTATTTTGAATTTTACTATGTTTGTGATTGCACATTTGCGTACATTTTGGGAGTGAACAGAGTTGTTAGAACGCTGGTTTTTAATATATTATTAAAGTTTGACTGACCTATCTGACTGTTTTTTTGACATTCCCTTTAGCGCAGCGTAGGCGCGGCTTATAGTCCGGGGCGGCTTATTGGTGGACAAAGTTATGAAATATGTAATTCATTGAAGGTGCGGCTAATAATCCGGTGCGCCTTATAGTGCGGAAAATACGGTATATCTGCAGCCTATAGTCCAGTGCGACTAATATATGGTAACAATATTTTTTTTCTTCTAAAATTTAGCGGGTGCAGCTTATATACTGTTGCGCACCACAGTCCGAAAAATACGGTAGTTTTTTGTTTAAAGGGGAACATTATCACAATTTCAGAAGGGTTAAAACCATTAAAAATCAGTTCCCAGTGGCTTATTTTATTTTTCGAAGTTTTTTTCAAAATTTTACCCATCACGCAATATCCCTAAAAAAAGCTTCAAAGTGCCTGATTTTAACCATCGTTATATACACACCCGTCCATTTTCCTGTGACGTCACATAGTGATGCCAACACAAACAAACATGGCGGATAGAACAGCAAGGAATAGTGACATTAGCTCGGATTCAGACTCGTATTTCAGCGGCTTAAGCGATTCAACAGGTTACGCATGTATTGAAACGGATGGTTGTAGTGTGGAGGCAGGTAGTGAAAACGAAATTGAAGAAGAAACTGAAGCTATTGAGCCATATCGGTTTGAACCGTATGCAAGCAAAACCGACGAAAACGACATGACAGCCAGCGACACGGGAGAAAGCGAGGACGAATTCGGCGATCGCCTTCTAACCAACGATTGGTATGTGTTTGTTTGGCATTAAAGGAAACTAACAACTATGAACTAGGTTTACAGCATATGAAATACATTTGGCAACAACATGCACTTTGAGAGTGCAGACAGCCCAATTTTCATCAATTAATATATTCTGTAGACATACCCTCATCCGCCCTCTTTTCCTGAAAGCTGAACTGTCAAGTTTTGGAGTTGATATCAGCAGGCCAGGGAAGCTAGGGTCTATATTCTTCTCTTGATCATCTTCGGTGGCATAAGGGACGGTGTGAGCCAAGACATCCAGGGGGTTTAGCTCGCTCGTCTGCGGGAACAAACTGCCGCCATTGCTTGCCATGCTACTGAGGTCCTTTGTCCCTGAATTGCTCACCCACTCCGGCAGATTCAATGGGGGTCTGGCGGCAGATTTCTTTGACTTTATCGTTGGAAATGCATCTGCTTTGAGTGTCGCAGGATATCCACACATTCTTGCCATCTCTGTCGTAGCATAGCTTTCGTCGGTAAAGTGTGCGGAACAAACGTCCAATTTCTTGCCACTTTCGCATCTTTGGGCCACTGGTGCAACTTGAATCCGTCCCTGTTGGTGTTGTTACACCCTCCGACAACACACCGACGAGGCATGATGTCTCCAAGGTACGAAAAACAGTCGAAAAAACGGAAAATAACAGAGCTGATTTGACTCGGTGTTTGTAATGTGTCCGAAGGCGTTTAATTCGCCAAAATTCACCCATTTCGAGTTCGGAAATCGGTTAAAAAAATATATGGTCTTTTTTCTGCAACATCAAGGTATATATTGACGCTTACATAGGTCTGGTGATAATGTTCCCCTTTAACTTCATGGTTCATCTGGAGGCGCAGGTAACTACTATTAGATACATTTAATGATTTGTTATTGCAAAATGAATATTGTATTGAGATTATGGGGAATGAATTCACAACTACCCTGTGATTAATCGGAATGTTTTTTAAAAATCATTTAACAGCATTAAATGTTTGATTTAAAAAAATCCATAAAAACCCTAAAAAAATGACATGTCATCTTGTTGTAAGATAAATTATTTTGGGCATTTAGTTAGTTTCATAAAAAGCAATATTTACAGACTTGTATTTTTCTAATTGACTTCTGTTGTGCTTTGGCGCTGTATGAAGATAAAGTTAGTAGGGGGAGCAGTGCCCCCACAATATAATAGTGTGTATAGTCACAACATCCACTTGTTGCTCCAAATGTTGTCATATCAGTTTGAGATTGCCACAGATTGATGTTTGTCTTTGTGTAGGACCCAGTTTTCCCTGTTCAGGGGTCACCTGACCAGCATAGTTTCCGTTTGTTTTGGTTCTTTTCCTGCTCGGCTTGTTTCTATGAAATGTTGATAGATACCCACTAGAGCAGGTATAGGTTTTTACATGGCAGCCTTGGTTTGTTGTACATTTTAACTGTGGTTACTCTTCTGTGTTCACACTAACAGCTAGTTGTTATCATTGTGCCAAACAGGGTTTTCTCTTTGATCTTTTTTTATTGAATGCAGTTAAAAGGTGTTTGACTATAGGTGGGTGTTGAATTACGTACACCAGTATTGTACATAGCAGTCCTAGGCAAAAGGTTAATAAAACTCCCAAATTTTGCATGGCTGTGTGGTCTATCAACATAATTGTGGTGCTACAAATGAACCATTTGAGTATTGAATATCTGTTTCCCATGGTGGTTGACCTTTGCTGCAGTTACTGAAACACGGGGATGCTAAAATGGAAAATTGTTGCGTAATATAACCACATTCTGTCACGCAAACTGCATTCTGTTCACAACCAGAACTTTTGGCCTAACGTGTTCACTAATAATGCCCATAGGTTTACATTTGAACACCATTACCAGGACACCTTTTATCATTCTTAAACCCCTTTAACTTCCAATTTAAAAAAACAAGATAACATAGCTGTTTTACTGCATTTCATGGCCTTGTGGCGGATCGGTTTTTGCAATGGTGCCGTGGTGCAGGTCTGTAAAATAACCTTCCAGCCGTGTTTAGTCCACAAAGTAGAGACTGAATCACCAGCCCCTACGGTGGTCACAGACCAGTTGTGCACTCCATTTTGCTCAATCTTTAGAGTGACCCTATTATGCAAAAAACAACTTTTCTTACCTGTTGGTACCTGTTTTTGTGTATTTGGGATCTCCATAACTCCCAACAAATGAAATGAAATCATGTAGGCATGGACGGAGAAATGTATAAAACGATCTTGCCATTTGGAATTTGAGCCTTTAGAGACGTATTTAGCCATTGTTACGTCAGCAGATTACCATACATGGTAAAGATTTACCTGAATAGCGTTGCGCGAGTCCGCCATTTTTACTCAGTTGTAGTCAATAACTTCCTTCTATTTCTCAGTCCTCTTGTTGTGGGGCAGACTGGCTCATACATGCACGTGCATGCTAAAATCCTCCGCTGTGGCCATTACTAATACTAAGTGGTGTTTGTTCGAAATTATATCTGTCATTAGACTCGACATGTAAACACTAAAAACGTAGAATATATATATATATATATGTATATATATATATATATATAAAAAAATATATATATGTATGTGTGGGAAAAAAATCACAAGACTATTTCATCTCTACAGGCCTGTCTCATGAGGGGTTCCCTCAATCCTGATGATTGAGGGAACCCCTCATGAGACAGGCCTGTAGAGATGAAATAGTCTTGTGATTTTTTTCCCACACATACATATATTGCGCTCTACTACGGTATCGAGCACTATTTTTTGGATAACCTTATTAAGACACACATATATATATATATATATATATATATATATATATATATATATATATATATATATATATATATATATGTCTTAATAAGGTTATCCAAAAAATAGTGTATAAGACATATATATATATATATATATGTATAAGACATATATATATATATATATATATATATATATATATATATATGTCTTAATAAGGTTATCCAAAAAATAGTGCTCGATACCGTAGTAGAGCGCAATATATGTATGTGTGGGAAAAAAATCACAAGAGTATTTCATCTCTACAGGCCTGTCTCATGAGGGGTTCCCTCAATCCTGATGATTGAGGGAACCCCTCATGAGACAGGCCTGTAGAGATGAAATAGTCTTGTGATTTTTTTCCCACACATACATATATATATATATATATATATATATATATATATATTTATTAGGGATGTCCCGATCAGGTTTTTGCACTTCCGATCCGATACCGATACTGACCGATACCGATACTGGCCTATCCGAGCATGTATTAAAGTTTAAAGTTATTTAGCCTACTTAGTTGTCAGAATCATGTTGAAAAGGGTTTTAGTACTCTTGATAACAACTAGCCAGCTAAATTAGGGGAGTTTGAATAATACACAATGGTTGGTAACAAGAAACTGACCTACCTGTTTATTCAAGGATAAACACAAAATAGACAAAATTATACATGACAAACAGAAATGGCATCATTGAAACTAGGGCTGGGCGATATGGCCTTTTTTTAATATTGCGATATTTTAAGGCCATATTGCGATACACGATATATATCTGGATATTTTGCCTTAGCCTTGAATGAACACTTGATGCATATAATCACAGCAGTCTGATGATTCTATGTGTTTTTATTGATTGATTGACACTTATTTATTAGTAGGTTGCACAGTGAAGTACATATTCCGTACAATTGACCACTAAATGGTAACACCCGAATAAGTTTTTCAACTTGCTTAAGTCGGGGTCCACAGATTCATGATACAGATATATACTATCAGATATACACTATCATCATAATGCAGTCATCACACAAGATAATCACATTGAATTATTTACATTATTTATAATCCGGGGTGTGGAGGGGGGCGCCGGATGTAAGTGTCAAAAAGACAGCCAAAAGAGTTTGATATGAGAATAAATCTAAAGTTAAAGTATAGGGTAGAAATGCACCCATTTGCAGGAAATGTAGTCTTGATTTTCAACATTTTCTTTCAAGGCTTGCATGTCTACATTAAAACATTCTTCTTCATACTGCATTAATATATGCTACTACTTTTAAACTTTCATGCAGAGAAGGAAATCACAACTAAAAAAATCACTAATTTTTTCATACGGTGTTGATGTGGACATTTTTGCCTCGGCATTTTGATGGTGTGGACGTGTGGCACCGAATGGAGATAAGCGTCTCGACAGACGTCACAATATTTGAACAATGATGACGAAAACTGTTTTCTCTGTCGTGTCCGTGTGTCGAAAATTGTTATGCGCTTATTTTTTTATTTGATTTTGTGTGTGGCATATAATTGCTATGCGCACAGGCGCGCACCTTAGAGAGAACGTTGGTCACACGGCTGCGCTAGCATCACAGCTAACGTTAGCCATGCTGCTACCTCTCTGCTCGGGGAGGACGTATACGTATGTGACGTATGACGTGACAGTATGTGACGTGTGTAAGAAGGTGCGCTTGCTGTCTGTGAGAGGGAGACACAGACAAGAGTGAGAAGAGCCTGTCGTGTAATGCCAGCAGCTAAAAGCAACTGCGTGAGAATCCACAGACCTGTGGATGTGTTGAAGGTGTGCTGGAAAATGCGGAACGGAAATTAGGTAGCAGCAGAAAAGTGGAATGTATTATTTAAATCGGTGCGTTGGAAAACACGGACCGGAGTTTTTTTTTAAACTGGATCTGGATCGGCATTTTCCCATGCCTTGCCGATACACATTTTTTGGCAAATATCGGTGGCCGATCCGATCCAAATATCGGATCGGGACATCCCTTATATATATATATATATATATATATATATATATATATATATATATATATATATATATATATATATATAGGCGTCACGGTGGAAGAGGGGTTAGTGCATCTGCCTCACAATACGAAAGTCCTGAGTAGTCTTGGGTTCAATCCCGGGCTCGGGATCTTTCTGTGTGGAGTTTGCATGTTCTCCCCGTGACTGCGTGGGTTCCCTCCGGGTACTCTGGCTTCCTCCCACTTCCAAAGACATGCACCTGGGGATAAGTTGATTGGCAACACTAAATTGGCCCTAGTGTGTGAATGTGAGTGTGAATGTTGTCTGTCTATCTGTGTTGGCCCTGCGATGAGGTGGCGACTCGCCCGATTGTAGCTGAGATAGGCTCCAGCGCCCCCCGCGACCCCAAAAGGGAATAAGCGGTAGAAAATGGATGGATGGATGGATATATATATATATATATATATATATATATATATATATATATATATATGTATATATATATACATACATACATACATACATACACACACTTATTCTTATTTTGGTACCAATATACTCTGCAGTGTACATTTGCTTTTGTTCTGTTTATTTTATCAGTTCCAAATATCTGAACAATATAGCCCAGTTTAGTAAAATACAAGTGTCCGCTGGCCTTTAGGAGGTTAAAAGGTCAATGCAAGGTTCTTCAAATGTGTTTACACAACAGGAGAACTATAGTGTTTTTAGAAATTTGCTGCAAACATGTTTGCCTACCAAGTTTTGAACTGAGCTCGGGGGGGTCCGGTATGGTGTCATTCCTGGGCCACTAGTTAAATAGCCCTGCTCTACCATGTATCCGCTGATGTAACAATGGCAACCTCGGTCACAATTGTTGGCAAATCTCACAGAGTTCAAGACATAATTGTTTTATAAATATCTTTGCAACGCCTCCATGGTTCAAATGTAAACCCCAAATACACAAAAACAAGTGCCGGCAGGTAAGAAAAGTGAGTTTAGCATAATATGACCCCTTTACGGATCGATTAATCCACTATATTCCCTATTTAGGATAGATGCAGTTATGTTGATTCTATGTTGTTGGTTCATGTATTAGAATGAATTACAAGGTTTCTAACACCACGTAACAGTATCTTATCATGTTAACTCCCTGTTTATGACCGTTGTTGTTTTCAGATGAGTACTTCAGCCACACAAGTCCTGACTTGCTTAAAAAAACATGCTGTGTCATGAAAAGAGGTGTTCACATGGAGTTCAGTTAAACTGGAGCAGACATTTTCCATAAGTATCCCTCGTGAAGAGGTCAAAAGTGTCATATAATAACCTCAACGACCCAACTTTGCATTGTCTCTTTGGTATATATCCTGATGTATAAACATGGTCTTTATTTTTCACATCTTCTTTTTCTTGTCTTTTCTTGACATTTAAATATAGTTAACCCTAATAGTAATTGCAAATGTGTTTGTGTTTTCAATATAGCTGCTCGTTTAAGCAACCCGGGGATGTGCAATCAAAAAGCTTTAGAAATACCAGCGTCTTGTGCAGCCTGCCAAACTTGCTTTGTTTTGCAAGTGTGTAAGTGTGATTACATATCACTTTAGATTCAAGCGTTAAACACGCACGTGGGACGCGTGATTATTTATTCTTGCTCACTGTTATCGACCTTGCAGCTGTATTAATTGGGATATTTTTGTCTTTTCTCAACTGCTTCCCTGTACTCACTCTTGACACAGCTATGGAGCTCTTATAGAAATGTGTTTTTTTTCTGAAACACCCTCAGGAATTTTTGCACTAATGCATTTGTATCTTAAAGGCAAAAATAGCATCACATTTGGGAGGCAGGGGGAATACAATTCAGTCTGCAGCTGGAGAGGCAAAGAGAGAAAAAAATGGAACGAAAATGGTTCCTTTCAAACACCCAAAGATTTGAAAGACAAGTGGGGTATGTATAATCTAAGCAACACTGTTGCCAGTGGTAATTGTTTGCAGCAAAATAGCAGGCTATATTTATCATCCTCTGCATAACCCAAATATTTAATGGAAGAGTTATGCAGTTGTGAGGATAATGTATCAAATCCACAAAAATTATATTTTTCTTTGACCTAAGGTTTTGGCGAAATTATTACAGTCCACGTATATTTAAGATGTACTATTCACTGTGATTCATCATAGACAAGAATATTTGAATGCCCCTCCAAAATGATAAAACAGTTCTGCTTATACCAGGGGTCGGTAACCTTTACCACTCAAAGAGCCATTTTGACCAGTTTCACAAATTTAAGAAACCAATGGGAGCCTCTCTGAGCTGCCACCTTACCGTGGTAGAGGAGTTTGCGTGTCCCAATGATCCTAGGAGCTATGTTGTCCGGGGGTTTCTATGCCCCCTGGTAGGGTCTCCCAAGGCAAACTGGTCCTAGGTGAGGGATCAGACAAAGAGCAGCTCGAAGACCTCGATGAAGAACACAAACAAAGGACCCAGATTTCCCTCGCCCGGACGCGGGTCACCGGGGCCCCCCTCTGGAGCCAGGCCCGGAGGTGGGGCACGATGGCGAGCGCCTGGTGGCCGGGCCTGTCCCCATGGGGCCCGGCCGGGCACAGCCCGAAGAGGCAACGTGGGTCCCCCCTCCAATGGGCTCACCATCCATAGCAGGGGCCATAGAGGTCGGGTGCAGTGTGAGCTGGGCGGCAGCCGAGGGCAGGGCACTTGGCGGTCCGATCCTCGGCTACATAAGCTGGCTCTTGGGACGTGGAACGTCACTTCGCTGGGGGGGAAGGAGCCTGAGCTAGTGCGTGAGGTGGAGAAGTTCCGGCTAGATATAGTCGGACTCACTTCGACGCACAGCAAGGGCTCTGGAACCACTTCTCTTGAGAGGGGCTGGACTCTCTTCCACTCTGGCGTTGCCGGCAGTGAGAGGCGACGGGCTGGGGTGGCAATTCTTGTTGCCCCTCGGCTCAAGGCCTGCACGTTGGAGTTCAACCCGGTGGACGAGAGGGTAGCTTCCCTCCGCCTTCGGGTGGGGGGACGGGTCCTGACTGTTGTTTGCGTTTACGCGCCAAACGGCAGCTCAGAGTACCATACCTGCCAACTACTCCGGTTTTCCCGTAATTAGTACGGTTTTCATCAACCTATTCCGGGTTACGGTTGCAGTGATAAAAAAAATACGGTTTTTCATTAATTAAAAACAAATATTTAAAAAAAAGTTTTATTCACGAAATCGCGTAACAACAATGACAATCGACACAGCTTCCCGTAACTTCCTATCGAGCCATTCCGAATGCCATGCGCGAGGCTATTTATAGCACCGCTGCCAAGCACGAGGCCATTGTTTCCAAACGAGCGAACGATCATGGAATCAGCCGGAGAAAAATCGCATACGAGTCTTAAACCGAAAAGAAAACTGCAGTCATTCCGTGAAGAATATTCAAAAGCCTATCCGGGAATAATTATCCGTTCCAAAAAGGGTGAAAACTACGCGAATTGCACCTTGTGCAGACAAGATTTTTCGATCGGACACGGAGGAATTAGCGATGTAAAAGACCGCGTTGGGACAAAAAAACACAAGTCTAATGCCGTTGCTAGCGATACAAGTGGAAAACTTTCAACGTTTTTCGTCGCCCAAACAGATTCTTTGGATGTGATAAATGCCGTAGTTTTATTTACGGAGGCAATAATTGAGCAAACAAAAAGGTAATGACACCAATGTTATCTATTGGAATTGTTTAGTACTGTTATACTGTTAAAAGTGTTTATACTATTTATGCTTTCAAGTCCAAGTTGAAGAAATCTTGTTAAATGTTGACAGCATAACTACCAAAATACAGAAGTATGTCCTTAATATTTTTGCAGTGCTATTTCTGTTGAAAAGTTAAAATGATTACATTAGAGATGTGATGTGCCACTTTTCAAGTGTCTGATGGCTTAAATTAATTTTCATTAATTTTTCATATTTTGAATTCTTTTGAAAGGCTTACAAAAAAAACTACATTTGAATTGTAATTCCATGCTATTGACAGGACTATTAATTTTAATTAAGTTAGCTTACCATGTTTACAGTATGATAATTGTGATAGAAATGTGAATTTTAGGCACAGAATATTTTTTACAATTGAACAAGGCAGTAGATTATACAAGCTTGGACAGAAAGTTAATAATGACACCAATTTTTTTTTTAATGGAATTGTTTAGTACTGTTTTACCATTTGTTTACTGTAAAAAGTGTTTATACTGTTTATACTTTCAATTAACAAATTGAAGTCTTGTGAAAGGTTGACAGGATAACTGGCATTAACTGTCAAAATAATTTCAAACTATTGAAGTTAGCTTACAGAATAAACATGTCAATCAACCCATATGATTTTTGCTGTAATATTTTTGTTTTGAAAAGTCACTGTGACTGATAGAAAAGTGATGGTTTTAGCAACATTTTAACCTGTCTGAATGCTAATAATCATTTTGCGTCGGGGGGCGAAGGAACCCCCCACTAGGACTTTGTCCTGGACCTACCGGGGCCTGCGGCCCTTGGACCCTGGCTACTAGGTTTTTCTGATTTCAAAAGTTGGCAGGTATGCATCATACTTGTCAACCCTCCGGATTTTTCCGGCAGACCAAGAATTTCAGGGCAACTATTCTCTCGAACGTGCAGTGATGGTACAGCATTTAGCGCCCTCTACAATCAGCGTGCCGGCCCAGCCACACGTTGTATGGGGCTTCTGCTTACTCACGTAAGTGACAGCAAGGCATACTTGGTCAACAACCACACAGGTTACACTGACGGTGGCGGTATAAAAAACTTTAACACTCTTACTAATAATGCGCCACACTGTGAACCCACACCAAACAAGAATGACAAACACATTTCGGGAGAACATCTGCACCGTAACACAACAGAACAAATACCCAGAAACCCATGCAGGCCTAACTCTTCCAGGCTACATTATACACCCCCGCTACCAAACCCCGCCCACCTCAACCGACGCACGGAAGGGGGGGGTTTGATGTGTGGGGTAGCAGGGTTGGGGTTGGGGCGGGGTTAGGTGGTAGCAGGGGTGTATAATGTAGCCCGGAAGAGTCAGGGCTGCATGGGATTCTGGGTATTTGTTCTGTTGTGTTTATGTTGTGTTAAGGTGCAGATGTTCTCCCGAAATGTGTTTGTCATTCTTGTTTGGTTTTGGTTCAAAGTGTGGCGCATTATTAGCAAGAGTCTTAAAGTTGTTTTATATGGCCACCATCAGTGTAACCTGTGTGGCTGTTGACCAAGTATGCCTTGCTGTCACTTGCGTGTGCAAGTTGAAGATGCATACAACAAAAGGTTGGGCTGGCACGCTGTTTGTACAGATTGTAGAGGGCGCTAAACGCTGTACCATCATGGCACGCCCTTATCATTATTGTTAGGGTGAAAATCGGAGAATATTAATCCCGGGTGTTTTCTGCGAAAGGCACCGAAATCCGGAAATCTCCCGGGAAAATCGGGAGGGTCGGCAAGTATGCAGCTGAGCCGCATCAGAGTGATCAAAGAGCCGCGGGTTGCCGACCCCTGGCTTATACCATTAAAGCAGAATCCAATTCTTCATGTTGGCTACATGTCTACTCGTTAACGGGTTCATGACAAGTGTGACCCTTAAAGTTGCATATGTGCTCTGTCAACTGTCAGCACCATCCGCCGGCTTTTTTTGTTTTGTTTTATTTGTGGTCCTGACAAGCTGTGTGCTGCCTATTTTGTTGCATCGCTAAATATTAAGCTTGCAACTTGACACATAACAATTTGTGATCCATCCAAGTTTTCTTTCTTAAAAAAAATATTGACTCTTAATGTTCTGTACGGTGCACTAAAAAGCTTGATAGGGGATTATGAAAGTGCTTGACGCTGACCTTGCACAAAGTGTATGAACTCAAAGTGATGCAACTCTCAGCAGGGTACTGTCCTGTGGCCACAGTGATTACCTACGCTGTGCCTGAACACAACATCGCCGTGCAGTGTGCCTGCCTGGACGGCTTCCAAATGCTGTTAATAGCTTGGCTGGTCTGGACAGCTTTAATAACCCTGAACGTACTCACCACCTAATCCATAAAAAGCCTTACTGTCAAAGCTGGAAATGACTACACTGCCTCTTTCTGGCTGAATGTAACATTTTTTTTTTTGTTTATTTAGAGTAGGATTGTCAAAGTTAAGCGACAATAGAGAGTTAACGAACATTTCCTGTTAATGGGACAATTTTATCTGACCTGCAATCAGGATGTGCAACCTCACCTTGTGTGACCCTCTGTCCATCTCGTAGCGTTGGAAAATTCAGTTAGTTTAATCGACAAAAAAGAGCCCATCTTAAAAACCCAGATAGGTCGCTCTCCCGACAAGACTAAGCCATTTCCATCCCCCTACCCCCTCTAATAATTATTAATTAATTGATGTACTAGCGCATTGGTGTCAAACTCTGGCCTGCGGGCCAAATTTGGCCCGCCGTGTAATTTCACTTGGCCCTTGAGGCTATATCAAATTAACACTAAAGCTGGCCCGCCGATCCTCCCGAGAGTCTTCCAAACGCCAGCCAGCCAGCCAGCCCGCCCAACGAGCGCTGGCCCAGTCATATAACATGTGCGGCTTCTGCACGCACACACATTAGAATGCAACACATACTTCATCAACAGCGATACAGGTTACACTGAGGGTAGCCGAATAAAAAACTTTAACACTGTTAGAAATATACGCCACACTGTGAATCCACACCAAACCAGAACCCTTTGCAGCACTGACTCTTCCGGGACGCTACAAGGTGTGTGTGTGTGGGGGGGGGAGGTTTGGTGGTAGAGTTAGTGCTGCAAAGGATTCTGGGTATTTGTTCTGTTGTGTTTTTGTTGTGTTACGGTGCGGATGTTCTCCCGAAATGTGTTTGTCATTCTTGTTTGGTGTGGATTCACAGTGTGACGTATATTTCTAACAGTGTTAAAGTTTTTTATACTTGCACCATCAGTTTAACCTGTATTGCTGTTGATGAAGTATGCCTTGCATTCGCTCGTGCGTGCGTACAGAAGCCGCACATATCTTGTGAGTGGGTCTGAACGATGTTAGAATGGATGAAAAGCGGACGTGACGATAGCTCGTAGAGTACGTTAAAGGTTAATTTTTTCAACCTTGGCCCGCGGCTTTGTTCATGTAACCCGGGTGACAAAACCCCATTTAAATATCCTGTCTATTTATTTTTCGTCGTCGAAGCTGTTCTTGCGTGCGTCATTACGTCACGCGGTCACGTGACTTAACGCGGCTGTCAGACGAGCATAAAACCCGGAAGTCTGCTGCTACCGGGGAGAGCGAGAGGAACACACTGTGAGGTTGCTGCAGGAGCCGACTACCGGAGCCGTGGGTCGTCCGCGGGAGTGTTTGAGAATGATTTATCTGCGGAATTGGCCAGGTTGGATGGCGAGCTTAGAGCCCCTGAACTAGAGTCTGAAGCTTTATGCCTGGAACCGAACTACCTGAACTGAATCCACCCAACCGAACCCCGGGCTGGTAGGAGGCTTCTCAGCAGCCGCCCTCTGTTTTCCCTTCTTTTTTGCCAAAACGCAGCAAGTTCATTGCGGTCCTCCTGAACCTTCACTTTTCCCCCGTCCCTTCACTAAAACCCCTCTGGACACTGCCACCACAACGTGGACTTTGCGGGGCTGTTTAATGTACTATGAATTTGTGTTGCGCTCATACCATCGTTGGTAAAAACCAAGGACTAAATCACGTATACTGATGTTGTAAATAACTGAACGTTGTGTGAATTTATGTATATGTGAATGGCCATTTGAATTTACATGTTTAATGTTGTTTGTTATTTTTCCTATTATTCTTTAATATAATTTGGTACCACTCAAACATAAATCCTGTGTTCAGTCTTTATTATTCTCCATTCCTAGAGCTGAATTTAGTTTCTTCTGATCTAGCCCAGACATATCATTCACTGTTTTATTTAGTACTTGTACAGTGCTTTATTAGGGTAACAGTTTTAAATTTTGGCCCACTCTGTATTTGAGTTTGACACCCCTGCTTATTTTTGTGGAAGTATCAGAGATTACATTACCAAATATATAGTTTTCCCGATTTTTTTTAGGTGACGATTCGCGTCAATTCTGAGTTGATATATTTATATTATATATTTTATTTTATAAATATATATATATATATATATATATATTACTTACTTACTTTTTTTTTTTTTTTTTTTTTTTTTTTTTTACATTTAAATAGCACTTTTCTCTAGTGACTCAAAGCGCTTTTACATAGTGAAACCCAATATCAATGTTACATTTAAACCAATGTGGGTGGCACTGGGAGCAGGTGGGTAAAGTGTCTTGCCCAAGGACACAACGGTAGTAACTAGGATGGCGGAAGCGGGGATCGAACCTGGAACCCTCAAGTTGCTGGCACGGCCACTCCGCCAACCGAGCCATATCGCCCCGTTGACAATTCAATTCAGAATTTATTCTCGATTCAATGTTATTTTGCTGACGTTTGAGATATACTGCGAAGATGACACAAAAATGTATTTAAAAAAATGCATTAGTATATAAAAATACATATATATATAAATTTATATATTTTTTAAATCGAATCTTGATAACTATGAATTGACTTAAGAATCAGAATGAATAAAAATCGCAATTTAGATATGAATTTATTTTTTTTCAGCTCCCCTAATGATGGTAACAATCCACATTTTGTGTTTTTAATGCACTAAGCTGGTATCTGAACACAGAAATGTAAGTGGAAGCGCTCCTTAGCAGGGGATACAAAGAAAAACAGCAGGTATTTATTTTTTGCAAGTAAAAGAGTGTTAATGGCCATTTTGTGTTGAGTTGAAAAAGAATGGTGTTTAATTAACAAACATTTGCATAAAGCAAAACAACTAGAAAATTATCTTTCTCAGGTTATCAGTTATTAAAGAATAAAAAATTATATCCGCAATTAAGTGCGAGTAAATTATGGCCAAAATGTGATTAATCGCAAGTCAATGTTTTAAACCTTTGACAGCCCAAGTTTAGAGACAGAACTTGTGCTCGATTTTCCCACACAGAACAGCGTGAGCTGCTGCCGTGAGACGCCATCGCTCTCTTTATGGTGTTCTATTCCTTCAGTGGTGTCCTTCCCCCGCTCGTGGCACACTGCGCGTTAATTCCCCACTCGGTACCCTTGCCCTGAAACATGGCACGCACCTTAAGGTAGTGTAGCAAGCAAAAAGCGACATACACTCACGGACATCAGATAGTTATATTATTTTCAAATTATTTTCTTTTTTCACTGGCTAAAACCTGGGAAAATAACAAGGACCCCCTGTTGAGAAGCACTGCTGTAGTGTGAAGTAACCAACATTTCCTTATTTTCACTTGTGTGATTCCAGATGCGCCCTCCACTGAGCAGCAGGAACTTTTCAGTCAGAAACTCCGGCAGTGCTGCATGCTCTTTGACTTCATTGACTCGGTGACGGAGATGAAGAGCAAGGAGATCAAGAGGGCCACACTGAATGAGCTGGTGGACTATGTGTCCACCAACAGGGGAGTCCTCGTGGAGTCTGCGTACCCTGAGATCACCAACATGGTGAGGATATGTTCAGCGTTTGGCCTTTACAAATAGAAACGGTTCTTCATGATGATGTTGATGATGTTGCTTAGAGGTGTAACGTTACACAAAAATTTCGGTTCGGTACGTACCTCGGTTTCAGTGACGTGCAGTCACTAGAGGCAGGTGAGGCGGGGCCTCACTTGCCATCATGGAAAGAAAAAAAATGTAAAAAGAAAAAAAAATTTAAATTGTTATATGTATCCAGTGATTATACTATAAAGTTATTTTCCATTTAACTTCACCAGTTTTAGATTATTTTTATTCAAAATCGCTGAATTTTCACATTTGCCGTTCAAATACTGAGAAGAGACGGTGCGGTGAACAGCAGCCAGTTGAGGCACGTCACTCAGTGCCTCAACATGGATTCCGGACTCGGCTAACTGCTGGCCTGCTGTGCAGTGAGACTGTATTGCTATATGAATTATATTATACATTTCCATAGTTTAGTTAGCTGAGGTATATAATGTACAGTGTATTTTGTCAACAACTGTATGTGTGTAAAGTATTTCTTGTGCTGAGCGATCATAAAACGGCTGCAAAAGACGCACTGGCTGAGGCTCGCCTCCTGCACCCCCGCCGTAGAATTGTTATATCAACTAAAGCCCACACTTAAACTTTCCACGTGCAAGATTGAATCTATTTAAAAAAATTATTTCATAAGAAGCCAAAAAGTGCAAAAACAATAATGTTGGTGTTGGAGGAGTTGTGAATGACTGCAGGGACACAACATTAGATACACCTGCAGACTGCAGGTGTACCTAATTCACAACTCCTCCAACACGAACATTATTGTTTTTGCACTTTTTGGCTTCTTATTAAATAACTTTTGTAAGTTATTTATGGGCTTTCCTCTTTGTGATGTTAAGTTCCTGTTATGCGCTGTTATACAGTATATGCCTTGAGCTCTTATTTTGAAGGCGCTAAGAGCGGAAGTGATGTCACGTTGCGGAAGTTTTTGAAAGAAGGTAAATAAAGTGGTCTTCGTGTAAACTGGAGCCTCCGTGTTTGTTATTTTGTAGTTTCATATAGTATAGGCGACATTTATAAACCCTCGGTTACACTTTTTTAAATAGATTCAATCTTGCACCTGGAAAGTTTAAGTGAGGGCTTTAGTTGCGGCGCATGGACTTAATTTCTAAGTAAAGGTAAGACCATAATAACGTTTTTTTAATTAAATGTGCTTTTTTGTGTGCTACAGTTTGTATGTGTAAAGTTAAAGTTAAGTTAAAGTACCAATGATTGTCACACACACACTAGGTGTAATGAAATTTGTCATCTGCATTTGACCCATCCCCTTGATCATCCCCTGGGAGGGGAGGGGAGCAGTGGGCAGCAGCGGCGCCGCGCCTGGGAATCATTTTTGGTGATTTAACCCCCAATTCCAACCCTTGATGCTGATTGCCAAGCAGGGAAGAATGCTGGTATGAGCTTTTAAACATAACCCGTTAACTGCTGCCAATCAAATGGTGAATAAGATACTCTTTAGGGTTCATATGTTTGTAAATCTGACTGTGATGAAGTCAGTGCCTCACCAGCCATCAACCTCACCGCACGTCACTGCTCGGTTTAGAGGTCACGGTTCGGTTCATTTTCGGTACAGTAAGAAAACATCAAAATATAAATTTTTTAGTTATTTATTTACCAAATTTGTAAACAATGGCTATAAAGCCATTTATAGCCTTATATAGCCTTTTAACATTGGGAACACTATACTAATTCTGCCCACGTTAATCAACATTAAACTGCCTCAAGTTGTTGCTCAGATTAAATAAAATGACAAAACTTTTCTTCTCCATATAAAAAGTGCAACATTAAACAGTTTCAAGTCAACTCATCATGCTTAATGTATTACAGCATTTGGGAAGCCTGTAGTTGATTTTTATTACGTAAATGTTATATTTTTTATCAACATGTGATAGCAGGGACCCTGCCATTCAAAACTAGGCTGCTGCATTACTAATGAGTAATGTAACTATAGCTGAGAAAATGGTACAATAGCAATAGGAGAGACTATTCATCCCTGAACACCATGGAGTTCATGTTGGCTTAATCAATCAATCAATCAATCAATGTTTATTTATATAGCCCTAAATCACAAGTGTCTCAAAGTGCTGCACAAGCCACAATGACATCCTCGGTACAAAGCCCACATAAGGGCAAGGAAAAACTCACCCTAGTGGAACGTTGATGTGAATGACTATGAGAAACCTTGGAGAGGACCGCATATGTGGGTAACCCCACCCCCCTCTAGGGGAGAATGAATACAATGGATGTCGAGTGGGTCTAACATAATATTGTGAGAGTCCAGTCCATAGTGGATCCAACATAATAGTAAGAGTCCAGTCCATAGTGATGCAGTTACATTATTATATCAACTATCAGAGACCGAAACTCTTTATTTAACATAATGTCCTTTTTTTGCTGCTTCAACACAGCTCAATCAACACAGAAAAAGGTAAAGTGAAATAACAGACAAACAGGGCTTTGCTGTCCGTAACACGCATGCACACACACACACACACACACACACACACACACACACACACACACACACACACACACACACACACACACACACACACACACACACACACACACACCCCAAAATGAGCTAACGTTACGCTAAAAGCCAATTAGCCTTCACCTCAAACCAGGACTGTGAGCGAGCTGAGCTGCCTTTTATATTTCTAGAAGGTCAACGGGCTCATAGTGATGTTACTACTAGTTGACTGGGAGGTGTTTATTATCATTTGGGGAGAGTCCCCTGCCTGATGCTTACCTGCTAAACGCTAAGCACTGACTACATGCGCTCTGAATACGCACTGCTGATTGGCTGTTACCGCTCTGTTTGTAACCAATCAGATGGTTGTGTGGGTGGGACAATGCTGGGTGCTGTGTAGAGGACTGACAGAAACAGAGGCAGAAGGAAGCGGGGGTGGCTACTTAATATGTTCGTGTGGGAACTCGTTCGGTACAGCACCGAACCGAAACCCCCGTACCGAAACGGTTCAATACAAATACACGTACCGTTACACCCCGAGTAAATAATAAAACAAAATCACTATATTAACACCCATATTGGACTCCAATAAACAAGCAGATCAGTTATCTGTGCAAATGCTATTAATAATTTAGAAAAATAAGAATATAAGAACTACCGTATTTTCCGGACTATAAGTCGCAGTTTTTTTCATAGTTTATGAAAGTTGCCTAATGTTTTTTTCCCTCTTTATTATGCATTTTCGGCAGGTGCGACTTATACTCCAGTGCGACTTATACTCCGAAAAATACTGTATATGGATTTTCTTTTTTTTTTTTTTTAATAACAAGAACATCAGCGGCTAGCAATTTTACCGAACAAATTTTTTTTTTAAAGTGTCTATATTTTTCACAATTGCTAATTAAATTGAATGAAAATTGCTTGTTGGTCCGAGAATTGTTCAGGCTTGTCACTCAATGCTGTCTCTTACACATGTGCATGCAGGGAGCACGTGCACATACACAAAAGCAGTCCAAGAGAAGCAATTAGCAATTTGCAGTCTTGTTGTTATGAAGAATATACATTCAATGTTAGCTATCCAGACAACACACAAAGCTGATGCGTGTGTGCACGTGTTACATACAGGCGTAGTTATGACATACCGTGCGGAAAGTCGTAAGAGGGCGGCATTTAATGGCACATTGGAAAGTTGGCATCCACGTAAAGGTTGCAGACAGCCCCTTTTAGTGAGAACCCACTGAAGTTTCCCAGAACCCACTCAAACCACCACCTGTGGATCCCAGGGACTCACTACATTTAAAACCTATCAACATCACTGACCTCCTTCCTCTCCTATTTCCTTTTACTATGGCTGATACCAGCATGTGTTACAGTATATGTCAGGACAAAAGGGCACACCACCAGCAGAGCCAAAAAAAACTGCATCTGTAAAGCTGATGTTTAGGGTGGAGTTTAAGCTGCTAAACTTAGCAAAATTGACCCACAAAGAATATCAATCAATCAAAGTTTATTTATATAGCCCTTAATCACAAGTGTCTCAAAGGGCTGCATAAGCCACAATGACATCCTCGGCTCAGATCCCACATCAGGGCAAGAAAAATCTCAACCCAATGGGATACAATGAGAAACCTTGGAGGGGACCGCAGATGTGGGGGACCCCACCCTTGGGCGACCGGTGCAATGGACGTGTAGTGGATTTAGTTAATAGTGTGAGAGTCCAGTTCATAGTGGATCTAGTTAATATTGTGAGAGTCCAGTCCATAGTGGATCTAACATAATAGTGAGAGTCCAGTCCATAGTGGATCTAACATAATAGTGAGAGTCCAGTCCATAGTGGATCTAACATAATAGTGAGAGTCCAGTTCATAGTGGATCTAACATAATAGCGAGAGTCCAGTTCATAGTGGATCTAACATAATAGTGAGAGTCCAGTCCATAGTGGATCTAACATAATAGTGAGAGTCCAGTCCATAGTGGATCTAACATAATAGTGAGAGTCCAGTCCATAGTGGATCTAACATAATAGTGAGAGTCAAGTCCATAGTGGATCTAGTTAATAGTGTGAGAGTCCAGTCCATAGTGGATCTAACATAATAGTGAGAGTCCAGTCCATAGTGGATCTAACATAATAGTGAGAGTCCAGTCCATAGTGGATCTAACATAATAGTGAGAGTCCAGTCCATAGTGGATCTAACATAATAGTGAGAGTCCAGTCCATAGTGGATCTAACATAATAGTGAGAGTCCAGTCCATAGTGGATCTAACATAATAGTGTGAGAGTCCAGTCCATAGTGGATCTAACATAATAGTGTGAGAGTCCAGTCCATAGTGGATCTAACATAATAGTGAGAGTCCAGTCCATAGTGGATCTAACATAATAGTGAGAGTCCAGTTCATAGTGGATCTAATATCAGAATCAGAATCAGAATCAGCTTTATTGTCATTACGCAAGGTAACGAGATTGAGGCCATTCCATACAGTGCGATGTGTGCATGCTAGAAAAACAATGTGCAAATATATAAAAATTTAAAAAATGTAGAAGTGCAATGAATATGGTGTGAAATGAATATATACATGAAAAAACAAAACAAAAACAGGGTGGTTGGTGGAATGGGTTATTGCACCGAAGAGAAGGCAGTTATGAGGGACAATGGGGCAGTCCGTTCAGGATGGTTATGGCCCTGAACGGGGCCATAACTTATATAATAGTGAGAGTCCAGTCCATAGTGGATCTAACATAATAGTGAGAGTCTAGTCCAGGGGTCGGCAACCTTTACCACCCAAAGAGCCATTTTGACCAGTTTCACAAATTAAAGAAAACAATGGGAGCCACAAAAATCTTTTGAAATTTAAAATGCAATAACACTGCATACAAAGTTTTTTTTTTTGCTTTGTGCTATGTATAAACCAGGGGTCTCAGACACGCTGCCCACACCTTAATATGAAAATTGAATGTTAGTGCGGCCCGCGAGTTTTAAATGAATGGCGCTTGACAGCGTCATACTTGTCAGCCCTTCCGATTTTTCCGGCAGACTACGAATTTTAGGGCAACTATTCTCTCGAACGTGCCGTGATGGTACAGCATTTAGCGCCCACTACAACCAGCGTGCCGGTCCAGCCACACGTTGTATGGGGCTTCCGCTTGCTAACGTATGTGACAGCAAGGCATACTTGGTCAACAACCACACAGGTTACACTGACGGTGGCGGTATAAAAAACTTTAACACTCTTACTAATAATGCGAACCCACAACAAACAAGAATGACAAACACATTTCGGGAGAACATCTGCACCGTAACACAACATAAACACAACAGAACAAATACCCAGAATCCCATGCAGCCCTAACTCTTCCGGGCTACATTATACACCCCCGCTACCAAACCCCGCCCACCTCAACCGACGCACGGAGGGGGCGGGGTTGATGTGTGGGGGAGAAGGCTTGGGGTGGGGGCGGTGTTTGGTGGTAGCAGGGGTGTATAATGTAGCCCGGAAGAGTCAGGGCTGCATGGGATTCTGGGTATTTGTTCTGTAGTGTTTATGTTGTGTTAAGGTGCAGATGTTCTCCCGAAATGTGTTTGTCATTCTTGTTTGGTTTTGGTTCAAAGTGTGGCGCATTATTAGTAAGAGTCTTAAAGTTGTTTTATATCAGTGTAACCTGTGTGGCTGTTGAGCAAGTATGCCTTGCTGTCACTGCGTGTGCAAGTAGAAGACGCATACAACAAAAAGCTGGACTGGCATGCTGTTTGTACAGATTGTAGAGGGCGCCAAATGCTGTACCATCATGGCACGCCCTTATTATTATTGTTAGGGTGAAAATCGGAGAATATTAATCCCGGGAGTTTCCTGCGAGAGGCACCGAACTCTCCCGGGAAAATCGGGAGGGTCGGCAAGTAAGCAGCTGAGCCGCATCAGAGTGATCAAAGAGCCGCGGGTTGCCGACCCCTGGTCTAGTCCATAGTGGATCTAACATAGTATTGAGAGTCCAGTCCATAGTGGGGCTAGCAGGGGATCATCTTGAGTGGAGACAAGTCAGCAGCGCAGAGACGTCATCAACTAATGCACAGATGAGTGGTCCACCCCGGGTCCCGACTTTGAACAGTTAGCGCCTCATCTGTGGTCACCTAATAGAGCAGAAAAGAGACGGCAGATCAACTGGTCTAAAAGAGGGGTCTATTTAAAGGCTAGCGTATACAAATTAGTTTTAAGATGGGACTTAAATGCTTCTACTGAGGTAGCATCTCTAACTGTTCCATAGTACTGGAGCCCGAATAGAAAACGCTGTATGGCCCGTAGACTTTTTTTGGGGGCTCTGGGAATCACTAATAAGCCGGAGTTCTTAGAGCGCAGATTTCTTGCTGGGACATATGGTACAATACAATCAGCAAGATAGGATGGAGCTAGACCGTGTAGTATTTTATACGTAAGTAGTAAAACCTTAAATGCTATATGATTTAGTCACTGTACAGGTATGCATGTGAGCCTGAAGGGTCCAGTAATGTAAAAACACAGTGCATCCTACTGTTTGTATTATGATATAATTGGAGTATGTGGGACACACTGTGCACTCAAGAGGATTAGAACATGGAGGCTGATCTTATGTCTGTCTAGACAGGTTGTGCCATGTCAGCAGTGTGTGGACTTAAAAGCGTCAAATTATCGTGTTAATTGCGATTAATTACAGTCATATTTAGCGCGTTACTTTACTGTCTCTGTATGTATCTGTGATTTTCCTCGCCACCTTCATATGCTTGACTTGTTGGGTGTGTGTAACACAATGGTCAGTCTCACCCTGAAGTGGACATTGTCTGGCTGTCATTGAGTACATTTCCTTGGACTAAATTAGTCTGAATGTTAGTTTTTTTTGGTTATTTTCACACATTGTGAAACCTTCTCTGATGTGACTATTGGTCATACGTAGTGTGCCTCCCGTAAACTGGGGGTCGCTTATTTCTTTTTAGCGCGGATTATTGTATTGATTTTCCAATTGACCTATGACATCACGCACAAAACAAGGCATCTGCAGCTCCTTACAAGTCAACTGTGCTGCTCTTGTTGTACCTGATGTCCGCTGTAATGTTGGCACATATTACAAATATTACGTGTCTAATGGCTACGTTGATGTTAAAGGGGAACATTATCACCAGACCTATGTAAGCGTCAATATATACCTTGATGTTGCAGAAAAAAAGACCATATATTTTTTTAACCGATTTCCGAACTCTAAATGGGTGAATTTTGGCGAATTAAACACCTTTCTATTATTCGCTCTCGGGAAGCAATCCGCCATTTTCTCAAACACCGAGTCAAATCAGCTCTGTTATTTTTCCGTTTTTTCGACTGTTTTCCGTACCTTGGAGACATCATGCCTCGTCGGTGTGTTGTCGGAGGGTGTAACAACACGAACAGGGACGGACTCAAGTTGCACCAGTGGCCCAAAGATGCGAAAGTGGCAAGAAATTGGACGTTTGTTCCGCACACTTTACCGACGAAAGCTATGCTACGACAGAGATGGCAAGAATGTGTGGATATCCTGCGACACTCAAAGCAGATGCATTTCCAACGATAAAGTCAAAGAAATCTGCCGCCAGACCCCCATTGAATCTGCCGGAGTGTGTGAGCAATTCAGGGACAAAGGACCTCGGTAGAACGGCGAGCAATGGCGGCAGTTTGTGCCCGCAGACGAGCGAGCTAAACCCCCTAGATGTCTTGGCTCACACCGTCCCTTATGCCACCGAAGATGATCAAGAGAAGAATATCGACCCTAGCTTCCCTGGCCTGCTGACATCAACTCCAAAACTGGACAGATCAGCTTTCAGGAAAAGAGTGCGGATGAGGGTATGTCTACAGAATATATTAATTGATGAAAATTGGGCTGTCTGCACTCTCAAAGTGCATGTTGTTGCCAAATGTATTTCATATGCTGTAAACCTAGTTCATAGTTGTTAGTTTCCTTTAATGCCAAACAAACACATACCAATCGTTGGTTAGAAGGCGATCGCCGAATTCGTCCTCGCTTTCTCCCGTGTCGTTTTTGTCGGTTTCGCTTGCATACGGTTCAAACCGATATGGCTCAATAGCTTCAGTTTCTTCTTCAATTTCGTTTTCGCTACCTGCCTCCACACTACAACCATCCGTTTCAAAACATGCCTAATCTGTTGAATCGCTTAAGCCGCTGAAATCCGAGTCTGAATCCGAGCTAATGTCGCTATAGCTTGCTGTTCTATGCGCCATGTTTGTTTGTGTTGGCATCACTATGTGGCGTCACAGGAAAATGGACGGGTGTATATAACGATGGTTAAAATCCGGCACTTTGAGGCTTTTTTAGGGATATTGCGTGATGGGTAAAATTTTGAAAAAAACTTCGAAAAATAAAATAAGCCACTGGGAACTGATTTTTAATGGTTTTAACCATTCTGAAATTGTGATAATGTTCCCCTTTTAAATAGATGACATAAAGAAGTTATCTTAGATTTCGCCACAAACATGACACTACTACCAAGAAGGCCTCGGAGCGGATGCAAGTCCGAAGCAAAGAAAGACTGGCGGGAGAGAGTTTGAAGGAATTTTCAGACAAAGAATAATGAAAACTAATGTCATCGAATGTCTCGGAGTTCATTCTAAAGGCTCTGTGGATTGATGGAAGAAGTTTGAAATTCGAAGGAAGAGACCATTCGTGCCCAGGCCGAAAGTGTTCCAGATAATGGTTGCTATTGTTCTGGACAAGCTTGCCAATTGTGCGCAATACAGAATACATGCAAAACCAGTTTGGAGTCCAAAAATGCAGATGCACAAATTCTTTACTTTGAAATATACAGTGCCTGATTCATTCTCTTTCATCTCATTCGCATTTCGTTTGGGAGCCCGAATGAAGCCGGCATTCCCCGTTTCCTTAGCTACCTCCTTAAATACCGTAAATCTGTTTATTTTTTTCCTCCCATCGACGCACTTCAAAATGTAACATTATTTTTGTGAAGCAAATAAACAGTTTCCTCTTCATTCCAGTTGTTGCCGTGTGAATAAGATCTGCTCCCGGTTGATATCCTGCACATTGAGACTTTTGCATGCGCGATACAAGGGTCCCCTGGGGCAGCACATACCGACTCGAGAGATCTGGTTTCCAATCGCATAATTTAGGTGTTAGTCCGGTTTCTCAAAAGCCAAACAGGATCTAATTAAAGTGTTTACATGGGTTGTAGGATGCTTCTTTAAAGCCAAACTTTTTGAGGAATCAGACTAATTTAGTGAAGTGAAGTGGATTATATTTATATAGCGCTTTTCTCTAGTGACTCAAAGCGCTTAGAAGGACACAACGGCAGTGACTAGGATGGCTGAAGCTGGGATCGTACCTGGAACCCTCAAGTTGCTGGCACGGCCGCTCTACCAACCGAGCTATACCGCCCCGCATTGAAAGGTAGTAGTAGTTGGGCGGGCAAAAGGGAGGAAAGGGGAGGAGTGGAGTTTTGTCTTCTCTTCTTTTCGTTTTTTCTCCGCAGAGGGGACTCCATTGCTGTTAGTGAATTGTTGGTCCAAAGAATGTGAATGTTACTTTTCAAAAACACCCCGACGGCTCCATTGATAAAGGTAGACAATCACTCAATCAATCAATGAATGTTTATTTATATAGCCCTAAATCACAAGTGTCTCAAAGGGCTGCACAAGCCACAATGACATCCTCAGGTCAGAGCCCACGTAAGGGCAAGGAAAAACTCAGAACTCAGTGGGATGTCAATATGAATGACTATGAGAAACCTTGGAGAGGACCGCAGATGTGGCCCCCCCCAGGGGAGACCGGATGCAATGGACGTCGAGTGGGTCTAGCATAATATTGTGAAAGTCCAGTCCATAGTGGATCTAACATAATAGTGAGAGTTCAGTCCATAGTGGTTCTAACATAATAGTGAGAGTCCAGTCCATAGTGGATCTAACATAATAGTGAGAGTTCAGTCCATAGTGGTTCTAACATAATAGTGAGAGTCCAGTCCATAGTGGATCTAACATAATAGTGAGAGTCCAGTCCATAGTGGATCTAATATAATAGTGAGAGTCCAGTCCATAGTGGATCTAACTTAATAGTGAGAGTCCAGTCCATAGTGGATCTAATATAATAGTGAGAGTCCAGTCCATAGTGGATCTAACATAATAGTGAGAGTCCAGTCCATAGTGGTTCTAACATAATATTGTGAAAGTCCAGTCCATAGTGAGTCTAACATAATAGTCCCGACTCTGGACAGCCAGCACTTCATCCATGGCCACCGGACCCGTGCCCCCCCTTCCACAAGGGAGAGGGGGGAAGAAAAGAAACGGCAGATCAACTGGTCTAAAAGGGGGGTCTATTTAAATGCTAGAGTATACAAATGAGTTTTAAGATGGGACTTAAAGGGGAACATTATCAAAATTTCAGAAGGGTTAAAACCATTAAAAATCAGTTCCCAGTGGCTTATTTTATTTTTCAAAGTTTTTTTCAAAATTTTACCCATCACGCAATATCCCTAAAAAAAGCTTCAAAGTGCCTGATTTTAAACATAGTTATATACACCCGTCCATTTTCCTGTGACGTCACACAGTGATGCCAATACAAACAAACAGCAAGGTATAGCGACATTAGCTCAGATTCAGACTCGGATTTCAGCGGCTTAACACTGTCTGATAAGATAATTACTAACAACTATGAACTAGGTTTACAGCATATGAAATACATTTGGCAACAACATGCACTTTGAGAGTGCAGACAGCCCATTTCAGGCGCGCTAAGAACATATATTTTTCCACAATTTCAGCACTCAGGTTAACCATACCTAAATAGACACAAAATACTGCATTACACAAGACTACCCGAATGTACTCGAATGATTGAAAAAAATAAATGTTTTTAAGCTAAATTATTGGTAAACACAGTTTATGTATAATAATTTACGTAAAACCGCGAGTAATGAATAAAGTTTTCATCAATTAATATATTCTGTAGACATACCCTCATCCGCTCTCTTTTCCTGAAAGCTGATCTGTCCAGTTTTGGAGTTGATGTCAGCAGGCCAGGGAAGCTAGGGTCGATATTCTGCTCTTGATCATCTTCGGTGGCATAAGGGACGGTGTGAGCCAAGACATCCAGGGGGTTTAGCTCGCTCGTCTGCGGGAACAAACTGCCGCCATTGCTTGCCGTGCTACCGAGGTCCTTTGTCCCTGAATTGCTCACACACTCCGGCAGATTCAATGGGGGTCTGGCGGCAGATTTCTTTGACTTTATCGTAGGAAATGCATCTGCTTTGAGTGTCGCAGGATATCCACACATTCTTGCCATCTCTGTCATAGCATAGCTTTCGTCGGTAAAGTGTGCGGAACAAACGTCCAATTTCTTGCCACTTTGGCATCTTTGGGCCACTGGTGCAACTTGAATCCGTCCCTGTTCGTGTTGTTACACCCTCCGACAACACATCGACGAGGCATGATGTCTCCAAGGTACGGAAAACAGTCGAAAAAACGGAAAATAACAGAGCTGATTTGACTCGGTGTTTGAGAAAATGACGGATTGCTTCTCGATGTGACGCCACGTTGTGACGTCATCGCTCCGAGAGCGAATATTAGAAAGGCGTTTAATTCTCCAAAATTCACCCATTTAGAGTTTGGAAATCGGTTAAAAAAATATATGGTCTTTTTTCTGCAACATCAAGGTATATATTGACGCTTACATAGGTCTGGTGATAATGTTCCCCTTTAAGTATGCAGGATGCTTTCTGGTAATGGCGTGTCGATGTAGTGCTTAAGTGAAATGCCAGCTCCATACAAACATTTCACCACGTTGTCTTTTTCAGTGTAAATCAGCGCTAAACATTTGACAGCGTCTCTCGTATTTTGTGGGGCCTTTGCTCTCTTTTTTACCTCATATTTGAGCCATCTCTCTCAGCACTTTGCTGGTATCGTCCTGCACACACACACACACACACACACACACACACACACACACACACACACACACACACACACACACACACACACACACGCCACATCACCCGCAGTACGATCTACATCATCGTAGATCTCTATTGGAGCGGTCTTGCGGAAACAATGGAGTTTATTTATTTTTATTCATTTAACAAGTCATCGAAGCAACAAAATACAAATCAAAGTTTTTTGTGAATGATTTAATGAATAAATCGTCCTTTTCTACTGTAATGAACAGCACTGTGATTGATGAGTCTGTTTTATTAGTTTTATTTGATCTGAAACAGATGAAAAGTAACAAGTTCCAACATTCAATAGTTGCTTTTGTATTTCTAAGAAGTGTTTCTGCTGTTTTTTGATGTTAACTTCAAAATTGTGTATTAAGATGTTTTATTTTAGTAAATAGTTAGGAATGCATCTGTTTAGGTCTGTTAAAGATAAATTACTTCGTGAAGCAACTTTTCTTGGTTATAAATCAATTGTTTGATCTGCCACAATAATGATACATTTAAAAGGGACCTGTGATGGTTTTAATTTACATGTAAAACACTTCCATGTGGTTTAGATCAGTGGTTCTCAAACTGTTTTCACATAGTACTACATAAAAAAAAACCTTGGCCAAGTACCACTATAATGGCCAACATTAAAATACATAGTAGGCCTAAGTATTCATTAAAAACAAGGTAGAGGTTTTATTTAACAAGTGTATTTAATATTTTAATATTGATTAATATTTAATATTTTTGGCCATTGTAACAGTTTGAACATTTAAAGTTAAGTTAAAATACCGTATTTTTCGGCATACTTGCCAACCCTCCCGGATTTTCCGGGAGACTCCTGAAATTCAGCGCCTCTCCCGAAAACCTCCTGGGACAAATTTTCTCCCGAAAATCTCCCGAAATTCAGGCGGAGTTGGAGGCCACGCCCCCTCCAGCTCCATGCGGACCTGAGTGACGTGTTTTCCTCTAACGTAAAGCAGTTCGTCTGCCGTAAACCGCAATGTTGTGACACTCTTAAACAGGACAATACTGCCATCTAGTGCATTTCACACAGCAGTGCATCATCAGAGAGGGTGTTCAGCATGGTTCGAAAAATAGTGACAGAGAATAGAACAAGGATGGACAATTCAACCCTTAACTCAACAATGAGTAGATGAGTGTTATGTGTGTGTATATGTGTAAATAAATGAACACTGAAATTCAAGTATTTCTCTTATTTTTATATATATAATAAAATGAATATATATTTATAGCTAGAATTCACTGAAAGTCAAGTATTTCTTATATATATATATATATAAAATAATTGACTTGGTGAATTCTAGCTGTAAATATACTCCTCCCCTCTTAACCCCCCCCAACCGAGCCGTTCCCAGATTGCAAATGAAACCAGGCCCCACCCTCTTCAAAAGTATTATAATTTATCTTTTGAAAATGTACACTGTTTAAATATACAGTACAGGCCAAAAGTTTGGACACACCTTCTCATTTCAATGCCTTTTCTTTATTTTCATGACTACCATATTTTTTGGAGTACCATATTTTTCGGACTATAAGTCGCTCCGGAGTATAAATCGCACCGGCCAAAAATGCACAATAAAGAAGAAAATAAACATATATATGTCGCATTTTGGGGGGAAATTTATTTGATAAAAGCCAACACCAAGAATAGACATTTGAAAGGCAATTTAAAATAAATAAAGAATAGTGAACAACAGACTGAATAAATGTACGTTATATGAGGCATAAATAACCAACTGGTATGTTAACATAACATATTATGGTAAGAGTCATTCAAATAACTATAACATATAGAACATGCTATACGTTTACCAAACAATCTGTCACTCCTAATCGCTAAATCCCATGAAATCTTATGCGTCTAGTCTCTTACGTGAATGAGATAAATAATATTACTTGATATTTTACGGTAATGTGTTAATAATTTCACACATAAGTCGCTCCTGAGTATAAGTCGCACCCCCGGCCAAACTATGAAAAAAACTGCGACTTATAGTCCGAAAAATACGGTATTTACATTGTAGATTGTCACTGAAGGCATCAAAACTTTGACACCTGTGAAGTGAAAACCATTTCAGGTGACAACCTCTTGAAGCTCATGGAGAGAATGCCAAGAGTGTGCAAAGCAGTAATCAGAGCAAAGGGTGGCTATTTTGAAGAAACTAGAATATAAACATGTTTTCAGTTATTTCACCTTTTTTTGTTAAGTACATAACTCCACATGTGTTCACTCATAGTTGTGATGCCTTCAGTGACAATCTACAATGTAAATAGTCATGAAAATAAAGAAAACGCATTGAATGAGAAGGTGTGTCCAAACTTTTGGCATGTACTAGAGATGCGCGATTTGCGTACACAACCGCGGAGTCCGCGGATTATCCGCGGGTCGGGCGGTTGAAATAAAATTTTTTTGATTTTATCCGCGGGTCGGGTCGGGCGGTTGAAATAAAAAAAAATTAGATTTTAAATAGATTCAGGCGGGTGGCAGTTAAACCAATTCGGAAATATATATACATAGTTAAATGTTGTTACCCACATATGAAAAACGAGCAGCACTCTTTGAAACAGGCAATTATTTATCATCAGGCACCTGCAGCACACCACAATAGAAGAAGAAAAAAAAAGAGATGGCAACGCCGGCAGCAAACGTGGTACGCGACAAACTAAAAAAGGGAATACTAAAGACCAGGGGAAAAAAAGGCCAGAAAAGTTCAGCGTGGACTCGTTTTTATGAGGTTGTAAATCAGGATGATAGTAATGCTGGCTACGTGATTTGCAAGAGCTGCGACGCCGTTTATGTCTACGACAGTCACAAAACCGGGACATCTAACATGGTGCATCACATTTGTGCAAAACCCCGAACCTCCACAAACACCCTGAGCATGAGCAGTTTCGTCCGCCGTGATCCCAGAAGAGTGCCACAGGATGTTAAAACAAGATAGAATGCAGCTGCCTGCAGCAGTTTGAGTGGCGCGACCGCGCTTGGAGGTGCGCTCAGCGCGGCTCCCAGATGATTGCGCACTGGTGTGCGTCTGGGCCGTGACAGCGTGGCACGCATTGAATGTCTCTGCTGCATTGGATCAGTCTCCTTTCTTTAACAGGCAAAAGCTTTATAACCTCACTAATGCCTTGCATCGTCTATATTAGATATATAACAACGGGCGGGTGGCGGATGGCGGGCGGGTGCGGTTTTGATTAAATGTTAGTTCGGGTGGATGGCGGATGGTTGACGACTTTTGTGATGCGGTTGCGGATGAAATAATTGCCTATCCGCGCATCTCTAGCCTGTACTGTATATCTTTGAGTTGTCACCGCAATTTGTTTTTCCAGACACGGTCGAAAATAAACTTTATAAAAACAGATTCACCTGGCCACAACATTTGTCACGCCTGCACACTATCTAATCGATTCAGACCTGCATAAAAAACAGCTGCTTTTAACAGTATTTATGTCACTGCATGTTACACATGTGTATTAGTGGGCGCCAAGAGAGCCAAGTGTTTTCTGAGGTGGTATTTGGTGAAAAACGGGGGGTGGGTTCTCCCCATTGGGTGAGAGCTTGACCTAATGTCCAAATAAGTACATCCAAAATGTGTTGCAAGTCCATGCCAAACTGCATGTCCCTTATGATTTTATGCTTTGGCATTTTTTAACACAAGTATCAAACATTGTAACATTTATAAGTCAGAAAAGACTATATTAATCCCTTTAAATGAAAATAACTCAAGATGAGGGCTTTTCTCAGCATTTTAAAACATAGATTAATTACATTACTTAATGGCAGATCAAAATGAATGACTTGCTCTTTTTTGTTAATTGTTTGTCACTCTATGAAATCTGCTGTATATAGCAATAGCGGGTAAAAAGAAATGACTGAGTTGAGTTGACAGTGTGATTCTATTCCACAGATCACCACGAACATTTTCCGTACACTTGCACCGAGTGACAACCCAGATTTTGACCCAGAGGAGGATGAACCCACTCTAGAAGCTTCATGGCCTCATATCCAAGTAAGGATCTAAGTTTTGTTTCTTCTCTATTCCTGCATTCAGCTGCATCCCAGGGGACTGCAGTGCATCATCATGATACATTTCTGACTCTTCGCCACTGAGGAGTCAATTGTGTCGCCGTAACTTTAAATAATGTAAAATGTTTTTTTTTCTTCCCCCTACTACTTTTCAGCTTGTCTATGAGTTCCTTCTGCGCTTTCTTGAGAATCCGGACTTCCAGCCCAGCATTGCGAAGCGCTACATTGATCAGAAGTTTGTACTTCAGGTAAAGTTTGCAAAGTGTCAGCAATAATGTGTGACTAAACCACAAAGCGAGCATTATGGATAGGCTATCCCCCTTTCAGGCATGTGAATATCTGCAAAAACGCGGGAATCCGTAGGGGAACATTATCACAATTTCAGAATGGTTAAAACCATTAAAAATCAGTTCCCAGTGGCTTATTTTATTTTTCGAAGTTTTTTTCAAAATTTTACCCATCACGCAATATTTCTAAAAAAAGCTTCAAAGTGCCTGATTTTAACCATCGTTATAAACACCCGTCCATTTTCCTGTGACGTCACATAGTGAAGCCAACACAAACAAACATGGCGGAAAGAACAGCAAGCTATAGCGACATTAGCTCGGATTCAGACTCGGATTTCAGCGGCTTAAGCGATTCAACAGATTACGCATGTATTGAAACGGATGGTTGTAGTGTGGAGGCAGGTAGCGAAAACGAAATTGTAGAAGAAACTGAAGCTATTGAGCCATATCGGTTTGAACCGTATGCAAGCGAAACCGACGAAAACGACACGACAGCCAGCGACACGGGAGAAAGCGAGGACGAATCGGCGATCGCCTTCTAACCCAAGATTGGTATGTGTTTGTTTGGCATTAAAGGAAACTAACAACTATGAACTAGGTTTACAGCATATGAAATACATTTGGCAACAACATGCACTTTGAGAGTGCAGACAGCCCAATTTTCATCAATTAATATATTCTGTAGACATACCCTCATGTCAGCAGGCCAGGGAAGCTAGGGTCGATATTCTTCTCTTGATCATCTTCGGTGGCATAAGGGACGGTGTGAGCCAAGACATCCAGGGAGTTTAGCTCGCTCATCTGCGGGAACAAACTGCCGCCATTGCTCGCCGTGCTACCGAGGTCCTTTGTCCCTGAATTGCTCACACACTCCGGCAGATTCAATGGGGGTCTGGTGGCAGATTTCTTTGACTTTATCGTTGGAAATGCATCTGCTTTGAGTGTCGCAGGATATCCACACATTCGTGCCATCTCTGTCGTAGCATAGCTTTCGTCGGTAAAGTGTGCGGAACAAACGTCCAATTTCTTGCCACTTTGGCATCTTTGGGCCACTGGTGCAACTTGAATCCGTCCCTGTTCGTGTTGTTACACCCTCCGACAACACACCGACGAGGCATGATGTCTCCAAGGTACGGAAAACAGTCGAAAAAAACGGAAAATAACAGAGCTGATTTGACTCGGTGTTTGAGAAAATGGCGGATTGCTTCCCGATGCGACGTCACGTTGTGACGTCATCGCTCTGAGAGCGAATATTAGAAAGGCGTTTAATTCGCCAAAATTCACCCATTTAGAGTTCGGAAATCGGTTAAAAAAAATATGGTCTTTTTTTCTGCAACATCAAGGTATATATTGACGCTTACATAGGTCTGGTGATAATGTTCCCCTTTAAACAATAATTTTCACGTCAAAATATCACTTCCGCGTTTTTTTTTTAACGAAATGTCAAAAATACGATCTAAACAACGCTCGCATATTTGCTGTTGCAGGACGGCAAGACGATCAGGAGTCGCGAAACAAGCTTGCTAGTTAGATAACCATCTAGTTAGTTTTACTTACTAGCCTCCGTTCACTCTCCGAGCCACAACGCTAATGGCTGTCCACTTTGCTGCACTGCAAAAAGTCAGTGTTCAAAAACAAGAAAAAAAATACAAAAATCAGGGGTATTTTACTTGAACTAAGCAAAATTATCTGCCAATAGAACAAGAAAATTCGGCTTGTCAAGACTTTCCAAAACAAGTCAAATTAGCTAACCTCAATGAACCCCAAAATACCTTAAAATAAGTATATTCTCACTAAGTGCACGTTTCTTGATAGAAAAAACAAATATGAGACCTTTCTGCTCAATATGTTGAAAAATGTTCTTAAATTAAGTAAACGCTAGTGCCATTATCTTGACATAATGATATGCGCTTGGCATTATATTTCTTGAAACCAGCAAACTTATACTAAAAACAAATTTATTGTTCTTAATGGAAAGGCAACAAGGCAACCGCTTGTTACTCTCGGGGTCTACTAGCCGCTCAGGCAAATCATATTGTCTAAAAATGCATTTTTCCATCGATAACATGACATTATCGCGCCAAGTGTGTGCTCTTTCAGTCAATTAGTGCGCATGTATACAGCCCGGCCCCCGGACACAATTTTTTTAATTGTAATTTTGAGGAATTTACCTGAATGTCCATGAACTATTTCTGTTCCAAATAGTTAGAAATGTCACATGTGAAATGTTTAAATATTAACTGTCAGTTTACTGTACTGTGCCAACTGTACTACTATATGAGTATGTATTTTCTATTGTTTCATTGAAAATAAAACAGCAAAGTCATCTGTTTTAATTATGAGACACAATTGTGTCAAAGTCATGATTTTTTTTTTTATGCTTGAAATAAGAAATGTGTCAGGAGCTGTAGGTGACGAACCCCAAGATGCAGAGAAGGCAGAAGGCATTGTGCGGGAAAACATAATTTAATGTTCATAAAATAAAGGAAAAAACACAAACTAGGAACAGGAAACAGGATGCCAGGAAAACAGGAACTGGAAGACAAGGAACAAAAAGACAGCAAGCTACAAACAACTACAATATATAGCTTACTGCTTCCGCTTACAGCTACACTGGCATCGACAAGTAGGAATGACAATAATCCAGCGGAGGAGAAGGCAGGTTTAAATAGCAGCTGGCTTATTGACACCCGGTGTGGCCAGGTGCCAATCAGCCACAGCTGAGGGGACACAGAGACAAGTAGGAAATAACCAAAATAAGAGCGCCGACAGGAAATAAAGACAAACAGAGGAAAAACTCAAAACATAACTAAACTGTCAGTGACAAACCTGACAAAATGATCACTTTAAAAAAGTAGTTTTGAGTGTTGATGACACAGCTTTGCAACAGTTGATATTCTAGTTTCAAGCACGTTTTACTCAATATAGGTCATCAAATCTCAGCAACAAGCTGTAATATCTTACGGAGATCATTTAGGACCAAAACCCTTAAAACGAGTAAAATCTGCTTAGTGAGAACAATTATCTTATTACACAGAAAATAAGCAAATATCACCCTTATTTGAGATATTTCATCTTACTTAGATTTCAGTTTTTGCAGTGTGCTAATCATATTTAGGTGATTACAATCCAAAAAACTGTTAGTTCCGAACCAGTTGTAGTACTAGAGTATTTATTAGTAGTGAGGGAGTAGGTGGGCAGCACGGTGGAACACGGTGCATGCACCTCACAATACAAAGGTCCTGAGTAGTCCCGGGTTCAATCCCGGGCTCGGGGTCTTTCTGTGTGGAGTTTGCATGTTCTCCCCGTGACTCCGGCTTCCTCCCACCTCCAAAGACATGCACCTGGGGATAGGTTGATTGGCAACACTAAATGGTCCCTAGTGTGTGAATGTTGTCTGTCTATCTGTATTGACCCTGTGATGAGGTGGCGACTTGTCCAAGGTGTACCCCGCCTTCCGCCCGAATGCAGCTGAGATAGGCTCCAGCACCCCCCGCGAACCCAAAAGGGACAAGCGGTAGAAAAATGGATGGATGGATGGAGGGAGAAGGTATCTTTTTGACGTGACGGATTGTAAACGGAGGTCACAATACAAATAAGAGTATTTTAACCGGGGGGGCGTGGCTACAGGTTAGAGCTGCCAAATCGAAAACGTGTTCTGAGTACTTTGCATTCATGTTATAGAATTGTACATTACATTTTCAAGTGGAGGAGTTCAAGTACCTCAGAGTTGTTGTTGTCTTGTCTTGGGGCGGTATAGCTCGGTTGGTAGAGCGGCCGTGCCTGCAACTTGAGGGTTGCAGGTTCGATCCCCGCATCCGCCATCCTAGTTACTGCCGTTGTGTCCTTGGGCAAGACACTTTACCGACCTGCTCCCAGTGCCACCCACACTGGTTTAAATGTAAGTTAGATATTGGGTTTCACTATGTAAAGCGCTTTGAGTCACTAGAGAAAAGCGCTATATAAATATAATTCACTTCACTTCACTTGTTCACGAGTGAGGGAAGAGTGGATGGTGAGATCGACAGGCGGATCGGTGCGGCGTCTTCAGTAATGCGGACGCTGTATCGAACCGTTGTGGTGAAGAAGGAGCTGAGCCGGAAGGCAAAGCTCTCAATTTACCGGTCGATCTACGTTTCCATCCTCACTTATCGTCATGAGCTTTGGGTTATGACCGAAAGGACAAGATCACGGGTACAAGCGGCCGGAGTTAGTTTCCTCCGCAGGGTGGCGGGCTCTCCCTTAGAGATAGGGTGAGAAGCTCTGGCGTCCGGGAGGAACTCAAAGTAAAGCCGCTGCTCCTCCACATCGAGAGGAGCCAGATGAGGTGGTTCGGGCATCTGGTCAGGATGCCACCTGAACTCCTCCCTAGGGAGGTGTTTAGGGCATGTCCAACCGGTAGGAGGCCACGGGGAAGACCCAGGACACGTTGGGAAGACTATGTCTCCCGGCTGGCCTGGGAACGCCTCGGGATCCCCCGGGAAGAGCTGGACGAAGTGGCTGGGGAGAGGGAAGTCTGGGCTTCCCTGTTTAGGCTGCTGCCCCCGCGACCCGACCTCGGATAAGCGGAAGAAGATGGATGGATGGATGAATTTCCAACAATAATAATTTTAGTAAATTATTCACTATACGTTCTGTGGAACATTACACAGGACATGCAAATGGTTGGTAGATGAGAATAAATTTAAAGGTAAAATATATTGTAGAAATGCACCCAATACCGAAACTGTGGTGTTGATTTTGAATTGTTTTATCCTTGGTTTGCACTTTGTGTGGATAAAAATGATCCCCCCCCCACCCCCCCCCCCCCACCCCCCAATTTTGCTCACATCCCTGCACTCTAACATGATGCTCGTAGTCATGGGACGTGTCAGCACAACATGTTACTACAAAAAGTAGTGTCTCCTGGCCAGTAACGTTAGACAAAACCATACACGAGTCTAAATATTAAGAAACGACCTATGTCTTGTCAGCTAGCGTCCCTCACTCCCAAGCAGCAACTCCCATGAATCAAATGGCCTGGAATGTTGGCTTGGCTGCATCAGAGGTGCCGGGACTGATTTTCCATGATGTGAGTGTGTCGTGGGGGAGCTTTAAATAGCTGCCTGTTGTTTGGCTCTTTAGGATGAGAGGGCTGCGGTTGGGTGCAAATTGATGGTATGGATGTTTGGGTGCCAATTGTGAAGTTGGGGATTGAGAGGGAGCATTATAAGTCCACTATATATTCACTGCAGGGGTAACGGCACCTCTGCCTAAAAGTCACACACGTAATTGGTCATTCAGATCCTATGATTGAATAATGATTACTTTAGCACACTGCTATTCAACAGGAGACTTGGGGCCAAATCCGGACCGGGAATGACACCATACTGTCCCCCTCAGTCCGGTTCAAAACTTGGGAGACAAACATTTTTGCAGCAAATTGATAAAAACACTACAGTGCTCCTGTTGTAAAGAGGAACTTGGACCACTGTAAACACGTAGGAAGATCATTGCATTGACATTTCAACCTTCCTAGCAAACACAAAACACTGGTGTCCAAAGTTAGGATTAATATAACTGAGGCGTTCCTCAAGGCACCCCTTTAAGTCCTCTCCTTTTTGGCAGTTTAAATTTTTTTTCCAGAATGTAATTCATGTAACCAAGGTAGGGATGTCCCGATCCAGGTTTTTGCACTTCCGATCCGATACCGATATTGTTTTTGCATTTCCGATCCGATACCGATACTGACCGATACCGATACTGACCGATACTGGCCTATCCGAGCATGTATTAAAGTTTAAAGTTATTTAGCCTACTTAGTTGTCAGAATCATGTTGAAAAGGGTTTTAGTACTCTTGATAACAACTAGCCAGCTGAATTAGGGGAGTTTGAATAATACACAATGGTTGGTAACAAGAAACTGACCTGTTTATTCAAGGATAAACACAAAATAGACAAAATTATACATGACAAACAGAAATGGCATCATTGAACTAGGGCTGGACGATATGGCCTTTTTTTAATATTGCGATATTTTAAGGCCATATTGCGATACACAATATATATCTCGATATTTTGCCTTAGCCTTGAATGAACACTTGATGCATATAATCACAGCAGTATGATGATTCTATGTGTTTTGATTGATTGATTGAGACTTTTATTAGTAGGTTGCACAGTGAAGTACATATTCCGTACAATTGACCACTAAATGGTAACACCCAAATAAGTTTTTCAACTTGTTTAAGTCGGGGTCCACTTAAATTGATTCATGATACAGATATATACTATCAGATATATACTATCATCATAATACAGTCATCACACAAGATAATCACATTGAATTATTTACATTATTTATAATCCGGGGTATGGAGGGGGGCGCCGGATGTAAGTGTCAAAAAGACAGCCAAAAGAGTTTGATATGAGAATAAATCTAAAGTTAAAATATAGGGTAGAAATGCACCCATTTGCAGGAAATGTAGTCTTGATTTTCAAAATGTTCTTTCAAGGCTTGCATGTCTACATTAAAACATTCTTCTTCATACTGCATTAATATATGCTACTTTTAAACTTTCATGCAGAGAAGGAAATCAAAACTAAAAAAATCACTAATTTTTTCATACGGTGTTGATGTAGAAATTTTTGCCTCGGCATTTTGATGGTGTGGACGTGTGGCACCGAATGGAGATAAGCGTCTCGACAGACGTCACAATATTTGAACAATGATGACGAAAACTGTTTTCTCTGTCGTGTCCGTGTGTCGAAAATTGTTATGCGCTTATTTTTTTATTAGATTTTGTGCGTGGCATAGATTTGCTATGCGCAGAGGACGCTTAAACAGTGCGCAATTGCACAGGCGAGCACCTTAGAGGGAGCGTTGCTTGCACGGCTGTGCTATCATCACAGCTAACGTTAGCCATGCTGCTACCTCCCTGCTCGGGGAGGACGTATACGTATGTGACGTATGACGTGACAGTATGTGACGTGTGTAAGAAGGTGCACTTGCTGTCTGTGAGAGGGAGACACAGGAAAGAGTGAGAAGAGCCTGTCGTGTAATGCCAGCAGCTAAAAGCAACTGCGTGAGAATTCACAGACCTGTGGATGTGTTGAAGGTGTGCTGGAAAATGCGGAACAGAAATTACGGAGCAGCAGAAAAGTGGAATGTATTATTTAAATCGGTGCGTTGGAAAACACGGACCAAAGTTTTTTTTTAAACTGGATCTGGATCGGCATTTTCCCATGCCTTGCCGATACGCAATTTTTGGCAAATATCGGCAGCCGATCCGATCCAAATATCGGATCGGGACATCCCTACCCAGAACCCTTTGCAGCACTAACTCTTCCGGGACGCTACAAGGTGTGTGTGTGGGGGGGGGGTATATTGTAGCGTCCCGGAAGAGTCAGTGCTGCAAAGGGTTCTGGGTATTTGTTCTGTTGTGTTACGGTGCGGATGTTCTCCCAAAATGTGTTTGTCATTCTTGTTTGGTGTGTATTCACATTGTGGCGTATATTTCTAACAATGTTAAAGTTGCTTATACGGCCACCCTCAGTGTAAACTGTATCGCTGTTGATGAAGTACCGTATTTTTCGGACTATAAGTCGCAGTTTTTTTTCATAGTTTGGCCGGGCTCCAGTGCGATTTATATATGTTTTTTTCCTTCTTTATTATGCATTTTCGGCAGGTGTGACTTATACTCCGAAAAATACGGTATGCGTTGCATTCGTGTGTGTGTGCGTACTGAAAACGCTCATATTTTGTGACTGGGCGGGCACGTTGTGAGAAGGGATGAAAAGCAGACATGACGACAGCTCGTAGAGGACGTTAAAAGCAGTGCCTGTAAGGCACGCCCCCAAGACTGTGGAATACGAGATATAATGATTGAGGAACACCTTTGTTCGATAATGAAGGATGCCTCAGTCAAAGCTTTTGATTATTAATGAACTAGCGTCCAAGAAAAGATGCCAGGTATCAGGCTTGGGCACATCAGATTAGATCAGTGTGTTGCAAACTGAGCAGTTTAAAGTCCTGAATGGTTGGTTTATTCATTATTTTATTTTCAAATTTATTAGCCTGTGGAAAAAGTTAATGTTGATTATTACCTCAGAAGGCTGCAAATAGAAAAGAGGCATTCAATTTTTATTTAAATTGTATTTGATATGCCATTGATATTTTTTAATTATTAGGGCCCGCATGGCCTTCGGGATTCCTTTTACAATGGGACAGAGGACCCTATTGAATTTGTAAGGTTTTATTATTATTCTTTTTTATTATTTGAAACTCGATTTTGCATGTCACTATAAAGTTATATAAGCCTTGCTTGTTCAATATTTAATGCAAAACTTGTTTGGGTCCCTATTAAAAAGGTTAATTTGTTCAACCTTGGCCCGCGGCTTTCTTCAGTTTTAAAAGTTGGCCCACTCTGTATTTGAGTTTGACACCCCAGGTTTAAAATCTTCAGTTATGTTTGTGGTGTTCGTCAATTCCATTTTTGATCCTTTCTTTTTCATCGTTTGGGCTATTCAACTGTTGGCCTGCAAGATCAGTTAAAAAATAAAAAAACTAACATTTTTGCATAAAGTCCTTTTAAGAGCAACAGAGTGCTCCTGTAACTCTGATAAAATAAATAAACCAAAATCAAATGTGTACTGTAGAGGAAGCTGGTTCTCTGGAATATACACAATAAGACTCCTAGTGAAGGCAGAAGTCCTTAGCTTTCTGGAAATATAGCCCTCAAAACAATTTATTATTAGCTTTGGCATTACTTAGGACCAAACGACCCGCAGAGGACGCAGCAGTGCAAAAGCATGCGTGATGACTAAGGGTGTAACGGTACACAAAAATTTCGGTTTGGTACGTACCTCGGTTTAGACATCACGGTTCGGTTCATTTTCGGTACAGTAAGAAAACAACAAAATATAAATTTTCTGGTTATTTATTTAACAACATTTGTAAACAATGGCTTTATCCTTTTAACATCGCTTTAAAATAGCTGTGTGTGTGTGATGGATGTGAGCCACCACTAGGCTGATCAGTGCAACAGCAGGCAGTCATGAATGCTAAGCATAACAATAACATACATATACACACAGGGTCCATTGCCAGGGTTCATGCAGTCAACATATATCAAACAAAAACTAAGTCAACATATATCAAACAAAAACTAAATAAGATGAGGCTCAGAATTGGTTTCTTAACAAAACCTTTCTACATATAAAGTGCAACATTTCCACATATAAATAAATAAAGTGCAACATTAAACAGTTTCAAGTCAACTCAGCCTCAGATTAACTTTTCTTCCCCCCCCAGCCTTTAACCCTGGTGACTTTCACTCAATTTTCATGTTTTTTGCCAGAAAAATCAGTTTATCCACATTGTCTGCAGAAAGAGCAGACCTGCTTACAGTTAAAATGTCTCCAGCTGTGGAAAATACCCTTTGACTGGGCACGGAGGTAGCAGGTATGGCGAGGTAGTGCCTGGCTAACTTGGCAGTAAGAGGATATATGGGCTCATTGTTCTTCCACCATAGAAGTGTCTCAAAATCTAGTTTTTAATGCAATATGGTCTTAAATCTGCTGCTATAAATACATTTGTTATTGCTTTAGCCCTGCCTGACTCGCCGAGGAGAGGCTGCTTAAATGCGGTGTTATCTTCGTTGAAGCGATGTTATCCATTGTTGTATCGCACCGCGAAGCCGAAATATTCCCAAACGGGAGATCTTCACGAGGCAGGAGGGTCTTCCAGCTCTGGCTTTTTGCATTTTGTAGTAGCCCAGTCATTTCTAGAATGCCGTGTGTTGTGCCTCGGTGTGCATTGTTTACACAACATGCGGTGCGCTACTTAATATGTCCGTGTGGAAACTCGTTTGGTGCACCTCCGTTCCGAACCGAACCCCCGTATCGAAACGGTTCAATACAAATACACGTATCGTTACACCCTTAGTGATGACACGTTGCCGTGTGCTGGTGCTGGATGTATGCGAGCTTATATACAAACTGTCGGCCTTGTCGCTGAGGTGCCGATGACATGCAAACAGGCAGTAAGGGCCATATTCCCGAGCGTGACCTAAAATGTCCTTGTGAGTTATGACTCATTATAGGTGGCTCTAATTACTGTGACATGGGTCATCAATGCGTTTATGTGCGACGCACACATACTTCTCGTTTTAGGATATGAGATGTAGCGCTTGGTTTATGATGCTACATCTCCTAGGAATTAGACCAGGGGTCGGCAACCTTTACCAGTCAAAGAGCCATTTTGACCAGTTTCACAAATTATAGAAAACAATGGGAGCCGCAAAAATTTTTGAAATTTGAAATGAAATAACATTGTATATATAATTTTTATTTTGCTTTGTGCTATGTATAAACCAGGGGTCTCAGACGCGCTGCCCACACCTTTATACGGAATTTTCTAGCTGGTGCGGCACGCGGGTTTTGAATGAATAGCGCTTGTCAGCGTCATGCGTGCCGTGATAGTACAGCATATAGCGCCCACTATAACCAGCGTGCCTGATCAACCACATGTTGCATGGTGCTTCTGCTTGCTCACGTAGGTGACAGCAAGGCATACTTGCTCAACAACCACACAGGTTACACTGACAGTGGCGGTATAAAAAAAACTTTAACACTCTTACTAATAATGCGCCACACTGTGAACCCACACCAAACAAGAATGACAAACACATTTCGGGAGAACATCTGCACCGTAACACAACAGGACAAATACCCAGAATCCCATGCAGCCCTAACTTTTCCGGGATACATTATACACCCCCGCTACCAAACCCCGCCCACCTCAACCGACGCACGGGGTGGGGGCGGGGTTTGGTGGTAGCAGGGGTGTATAATGTAGCCCGGAAGAGTCAGGGCTGCATGGGATTCTGGGTGTTTGTTCTGTTGTGTTTATGTTGTGTTAAGGTGCAGATGTTCTCCCGAAATGTGTTTGTCATTCTTGTTTGGTTTTGGTTCAAAGTGTGGCGCATTATTCGTAAGAGTGTTAAAGTTGGTTTATATAATCACCGTCAGTGTAACCTGTGTGGCTGTTGACCAAGTATGCCTTGCTGTCACGTACGTGGGCAAGCAGAAAATGTATATTGTATAACAAGTGTTGGGCTGGCACGTTGTCAATACAGATTGTAGAGGGCGCCAAATGTCGTACCATCACGGCACGCCCTTAATATAACTTTAAGGGTGAAAATCGGTGAATATTAATCCCGGGAGTTTTCTGCAACAGGCACTAAAATCCGGAAGTCTCACGGGACAATTGGGGGGTTCAGCAAATAAGCTGCTGAGCCGCATCAGAGTGATCAAAGAGCCACATGCGGCTCCGGAGCCGCGGGTTGCCGACCCCTGAATTAGACAAAATGTCATAACTCTTCGACCTAACCAGAAAGGGAACCTGACTTTTATCCACTTTTGTGATAGCTTCTGGAGCTGTTTGACAGTGAGGATCCAAGGGAGAGGGACTTCCTGAAGACCATCTTGCACCGGATTTATGGGAAGTTCCTGGGGCTTCGGGCCTTCATCCGGAAGCAGATTAACAACATCTTCTTGCGGTCAGTCATGTCTTGTTGTTGTTAATACTAAGAATAATACTGTCTTTATGGGCCCTAATGGGAGAAACCATAAGAAATTTATAGTGCACCAAAAATAGTTTGGTTTAGAAGCCAGTGAAGTATGTGGAGAAGAGAGGAAGTAATAATGTCTTGTTTTCAACAGCAGTGGTCCACAAATCTAACTGAAAAAGGACTCACTGGGACTACAAAAAATACATTTTCCGAATGTTGTAGTGGTAGTGTGGCCACACTGGTCCGTGTTTCCTGTTGTTTTCCCTAAACCGTGTCTTTGCATTATTGCACCTCGAACACATCAATCTTGCCAAGTGAAGATAAATTGCATCAGCCATTCCCCACAGCATGTTAGATTCTTTACAGCTCCTGTTGCTGTGTGACAATGGGATTTAGTTTATTGAAACAGGGGGCCCTTGATGTCTTTTCCAACAGGCAAGGGTGGCAAAATGGGTGCACCCACTTTGACCATCTGCCTCTCGTGATAAATATAGTGCCACAGTTGTCAGGCACTGTATGTACATACCACAAACACATTGATAGAGGGACGCTGAACAGGGGAAGGATTTATTTGTCAATCATCAGGGATGTCCACACACTTTCTTTTTTAGCCAGAGACTTTTTTATTGTTTGAGCCACAGTGACTATACATTTCTGTATGTTTTTCTAAAATGTGAACATTTTTTCTGAGTTGGAATGTCCTGTTACATTTGCAGGTTCATCTATGAGACTGAACATTTCAATGGCGTCGCTGAACTCTTAGAAATCCTGGGAAGGTGAGTGGTGATTTATTGTTATTATTAATAGGGCTGTCAAAGCAAAACATGGAAAATGTGATTAATAATAAAAAACTGATTGCATTAGTTGTAGCTTAATTGCGCAGTTAATTTTGACCGCACGTTAGAGATGTGCGGTTTGCAAACACAACCACGGATAAACCGCGGGTCGGGCGGGTAAAAATAGATTTTAAATAGATGCGGGCGGTTGGCGGTTGAACCAATTCGGAAATATATATACATAGTTAAATGTTGTTACCCACATATGAAAAACGAGCAGCACTCTTTAAAACAGTCAATTATTAATCAGGCACCGCGTCACAGCAACAAGTGGCGCAAGTGAGCGCTCCTTCAGCGCAGCAGGGCGCATTTTAGAGGCCAGGCGCTCTCGCATGAATCCTGGCACTGTAGATGCCATTTTATTCCTGCATAGTGCTAACAAAAAAAAAAGTAAGTAGACATACGGTTGGATATGTTAAACGAATTAGTCTACGTTACCTATAGGCTATACCAAATAAGCCCATGTCTAACCTATATTGAGTTCGGTCAGCTGAATAATTTTGATGGTTACGTGTTGTTTGGGCGCACTACAATGCAAAGGAATTAAGGCAATTGCGTTGTTTATTGTGGGGTTTTTCTATTCGAGATATACTACTATGTGTGAATAATTATTTGGCCTCGCTTTCAAGTGAAGCGCATCTCCAATTGGCGACAATGTAAGGATATTTAGCCTGCTTTGTTTGTCGCGACCGTCTATTTTCATTATAATTCAAGTTTGATGATAAAGTGCAGTCTGATGGGTTTGATTTCCCCCCTTCAGCTATTTGCCTTGGCCAATAAGTTGCAGGTAATTTGTTATTATTATTATTTATTTAATTTATTTTTGTTTAAATAGAGATGACATACATATGTTATTGTATAATTTAAGTTTGTGCGCGTGATTGACAGCCTAAGGCTTATGAGGCACATTTTTTATTTATTTTTTTATTTCAACTTAAAAACGTATGAGCCTATGCCTACAACATAGGCTATGTGTTTATCTTTATTTTCCTGCCTGTCGTTGACAATGGAGATTGTCTGATATTTTGTCATGGCTGCAGATCAATCAATAAAGGTTCATCTCTGTCGCGAAATTGTTCACTGCTTCACTGTGCACCCCGCCCTCGTCCCTATTTGAGCATTATAAAGTTAACAAGTTAATATTCATTGAAATAAATTCAGAATTTTTTTTTACCTAACGAAAATATAGGTCGAGTCTTTCTAAAACGTTTTTTTAACTTCTTAAAGCCTCGTTCTGCTTGCTGCAACTGCGCACACAAAGTGTGAGGAACGCACTCCTGATCTGAGGGCATTGGCAACAATAGTCAACACTTTCTTAATGGAAATGACAATAACATTATAATAATGATAAATAATATTATCACGCATTAATATATCTTAGCCACTAATGCGTGGCCAAGATATATTAATGCGTGGAATGCAGTCTCTGCTGCATTGGATCAGTCTCCTTTCTTTATTAGGCAAAAGCTTTATAACCTCACTAATATGCTTGCATCGTCTATATTAGATATATAACAACTGGCGGATGGCGGGCGAGTGTGGTTTTGATAAAATGTTGGTTCGGGTGGATGCGGATGGTTGACGACTTTTGTGATGCGGTTGCGGATGAAATAATTGCCTATCCGCGCATCTCTACCGCACGTGCTCCTTTACCTTAACTGCGGATGGTTACCTGGAAGGTTACTTTATGATCAGTGGTCAGGTCAATGCATTTCAGTGCAAAAACAATTGAGGTTGACTCCCACTGGTGTGCTTGCTGGCAAATTTTACTTTAGACTTTAGGTGAAACCGATCCCAAGTTTTGAGCAAATAAATGACGTGCATTCAAGTAAAACATTTTAAAAATGTTCCTGAATGACATTCTGACAATAAAAATAGTATTTGTCTGCAAATACTGGCGTCTTTTTTAAGTTAATTGAAATGAGGCACTATTAATTTACTGTGATAATTCAAAATGCAAACTAGTGATTAATCTGATTTAAAAAATGTTTGACAGCACTAATTATTATGCATATACACGTGGAGCAAGCTATGTTTCTTTCTTTAATAGCCTACTTTCCAATAAGCATAATAACTGGTAAGTTGTGCTTCCTGTCTGCAGCATCATCAATGGCTTTGCGCTACCTTTGAAGGCAGAGCATAAACAGTTTCTAATGAAGGTGCTCATCCCGTTACACACGGCAAAAGGACTGGCCCTGTTTCACGCGCAGGTAGGATTGTTTCTCCAATCATTTACAGTACACTCACTGTCTATTTGTAAATGTTTCCCTACATGACTTACTCATAACTACTCATGCATCTGTATTTTCATCTCCCACAACACCCGTGTCTTTGCAGTACAAATGGTGATTCATTTCAGAAAAAGTTTGGAATCTTGCAAAACATGTTAGTTATTAATTCTTACATTGAATGGGACCTATAATGATTTTAATCTACTTTCAAAACACTTCCTTGTGGTCGAGATATATATTGTATATGCTTTGGCGTGCAATTTCGCTCCACAGTTATGTTTAACCTACTTTCTGGGTCTGTCTGCAAACAGTTAGTGTAGAGGCATTCCTTTAATTAGCAAATGAAACCCTCCACACCCCGCCCTCAATAAAAGTATCAGAATCTATATTTTGAAAATGTACAATATTAAATATACAGTACAGGCCAAAGGTTTGGACACACCTTCTCATTCAATGCGTTTTATTTTCATGACTATTTACATTGTAGATTGTCACTGAAGGCATCAAAACTATGACACACATATATATATATATATATATATATATATATATATATATATATATATATATATATATATATACAGTGGGGCAAAAAAGTATTTAGTCAGCCACCAATTGTGCAAGTTCTCCCACTTAAAATGATGACAGAGGTCTGTAATTTTCATCATAGGTACACTTCAACTGTGAGAGACAGAATTTGAAAAAAAAAATCCATGAATTCACATTGTAGGATTTTTAAAGAATTTATTTGTAAATTATGGTGGAAAATAAGTATTTGGTCAATAACAAAAATTCAACTCAATACTTTGTTATTGCCAACAAAGGTTATATAACAGAGGTCAAACGATTACTATAGGTCTTTACCAGGTTTGCACACACAGTAGCTGGTATTTTGGCCCATTCCTCCATGCAGATCTTCTCGAGAGCAGTGATGTTTTGGGGCTGTCGCCGAGCAACACGGACTTTCAACTCCCTCCACAGATTTTCTATGGGGTTGAGGTCTGGAGACTGGCTAGGCTACTCCAGGACTTTCAAATGCTTCTTACGGAGCCACTCCTTCGTTGCCCGGGCGGTGTGTTTGGGATCATTGTCATGCTGGAAGACCCAGCCACGTTTCATCTTCAAAGCTCTCACTGATGGAAGGAGGTTTTGGCTCAAAATCTCACGATACATGGCCCCATTCATTCTTTCCTTAACACGGATCAGTCGGCCTGTCCCCTTAGCAGAAAAACAGCCCCAAAGCATGATGTTTCCACCCCCATGCTTCACAGTAGGTATGGTGTTCTTGGGATGCAACTCAGTATTCTTCTTCCTCCAAACACGACGAGTTGAGTTTATACCAAAAAGTTCTATTTTGGTTTCATCTGACCACATGACATTCTCCCAATCCTCTGCTGTATCATCCATGAGCTCTCTGGCAAACTTCAGACGGGCCTGGACATGCACTGGCTTAAGCAGGGGGACACGTCTGGCACTGCAGGATTTGATTCCCTGTCGGCGTAGTGTGTTACTGATGGTAGCCTTTGTTACTTTGGTCCCAGCTCTCTGCAGGTCATTCACCAGGTCCCCCCGTGTGGTTCTGGGATTTTTGCTCACCGTTCTCATGATCATTTTGAACCCACGGGATGAGATCTTGCGTGGAGCCCCAGATCGAGGGAGATTATCAGTGGTCTTGTATGTCTTCCATTTTCTGATAATTGCTCCCACAGTTGATTTTTTCACACCAAGCTGCTTGCCTATTGTAGATTCACTCTTCACAGTCTGGTAAAGGTCTACAATTATTTTCCTGGTGTCCTTCGACAGCTCTTTGGTCTTGGCCATAGTGGAGTTTGGAGTCTGACTGTTTGAGGCTGTGGACAGGTGTCTTTTATACAGATAACGAGTTCAAACAGGTGCCATTAACACAGGTAACAAGTGGAGGACAGAAGAGCTTCTTAAAGAAGAAGTTACAGGTCTGTGAGAGCCAGAGATCTTCCTTGTTTGAAGTGACCAAATACTTATTTTCCACCATGATTTACAAATCAATTCTTTAAAAATCCTACAATGTGAATTCCTGGATTTTTTTTTCACTTTCTGTCTCTCACAGTTGAAGTGTACCTATGATGAAAATTACAGACCTCTGTCATCATTTTAAGTGGGAGAACTTGTACAATCGGTGGCTGACTAAATACTTTTTTGCCCCACTGTATATATATATATATATATATATATATATATATATATATATATATATATATATATATACACACATACAGTACAGGCCAAAAGTTTGGACACACCTTCTCATTCACAACACAACTGATGGTCCCAACCCCCATGATAAAGCAAGAAATTTCACTAATCAACCCTGATGAGGCACACCTGTGAAATGAAAACCATTTGGTGACTACCTCTTGAAGCTCATCGAGAGAATGCCAGGAGTGTCCAAAGCAGCTATTTTGAAGAAACTGGAATATAAAACATGTTTTCAGTCATTTCACCTTTTTTTTTGTTAAGTACATAACGCCACATGTTCATAGTTTTGATGCCTTCAGTGACAATCTACAATGTAAATAAATAGTCATGAAAATAAAGAAAACTCTTTGAATGAGAAGGCGTGTCCAAACTTTTGGCCTGTACTGTATATCTTGAAAATGAACATCACTGCTATTTTCTTTGCAGACACGGTCGAAAATAAACATAAACAGTATAGATTAATCGGTCACAATATTAGGGACACCATAACTGGAGAAGCTGCATTCATCTCACTGCACGTTGCACGTCTGATAATGTGCATGCCAAAATTAGCTAAAAATAATACTTTTTCCTACCGACTTTATAGTCAATAAGCTTCTTATTTTTTTCCATCCACTTGTTATGGGGCAGACTAATTCGTACATGCACATGCATCCTCCGCTGTTGCCATTTCTAATACAAAGTAGCACATATTTCGAATTTATATCAGGGTTTCCGCGGGGCATTAAAAGTCATTAAATACATTTAGCAAAAATGAAAGCCTTAAATGGCATTAAAAAGCATTGAATTCGATGCCCAGAGGCATTACAAAATGTCATACAATTATAGGCCGGGACCCGATAATCAATAAGTCTATTCATGTAAGGATAAATGGAAATGAACTTTTATAACTTTGCCATCATCGATAAATTGCTATGTCCTTGTGTTTCTTTCTTTGTCTCTTGTCTTTCAAGCTGCAGACAAGAGGTGTCACTCTATGCACTCAGCACCTGAGCACATTTATTCGACAGTAAAATGACATGAATAGAGTCAGTCCTCCACAATATTTGTTTTGGTTTGAGCAGGCGGGACCTGCAATTCTCTTCCGCACGTTTTCCTGTGTGTTGTAGTGGTAGCGACACTCGCTCTAATGTTGGTGCTTCAACTAAATATTTTGAAACAATGGTCACTTTTAATGTACACATTGCTTCAAAACCGTAGGAGAACACGTTCGCAAAGGTGTGCTGTGTGAACCCCGGAAATGACGTCGTAACAAGCTGACCAATCACAGCTTTTTTCCCCCCCCAACTTTATTTCAAAAACAATATGAGACACAAAATTCAATTAATCAGAACATATAAGTACTAGGGGTGTGGGAAAAAATCGATTCGAATTCAAATCGCCATTCTCACGTTGTACGATTCAGTATCGATTCTCATTTTTCAAAAATCGATTTTTTAAATTTTTTTTATTTTTAAATTTTTTTATTAATCAGTCCAACAAAACAATACACCGCAATACCATAACAATGCAATCCAATTCCAAAGCCAAACCCGACCCAGCAACACTCAGAACAGCAATAAACAGAGCAATTGAGAGGAGACACAAACACCACACAGAACAATCCAAAAGTAGTGAAATAAAAATGAATATTATCAACAACAGTATCAATATTAGTTACAATTTCAACATAGCAGTGATTAAAAATCCCTCATTGACATTATCATTAGACATTTACAAAAATAAAAATAAAAGAACAATAGTGGCTTACACTTGCATCGCATCTCATAAGCTTGACAACACACTGTGTCCAATATTTTCACAAAGATGAAATTAGTCATATTTTTGGTTCATTTAATAGTTAAAACAAATTTACATTGTTGCAATCAGTTGATAAAACATTGTCCTTTACAATTATGAAAGCTTTTTACAATAATAATAATAATAATAATAATAATAATTTTTACAATAATTATGTGGGCTCTGTACCGAGGATGTCGTTGTGGCTTGTGCAGCCCTTTGAGACACTTGTGATTTAGGGCTATATAAATAAACATTGATTGATTGATTGATACAAAAATCTACTACTCTGCTTGCATGTCAGCAGACTGGGGTAGATCCTGCTGAAATCCTCTGTATTGAATGAATAGAGAATCCTTTTGAATCGAGAATGGCGTTGAATCGAAAAAATCGATTTATAATCGAATCGTGACCCCAAGAATTGAGTTGAATTGAAGTATTTATTTCAAACCTGCACAATACAACAACACACATTTCTTTTTTGCATTTTGGCAGGGACATTTATGCAAGGCTTGAAAAGGGGTTGGCTGAAGCAGATGCTTATAATATCCCAACCTCTCTCACTCATTCCACATTTAACATAAACAATACAATACAAGAACAATACTATACAAACATATTGAATCGAATCGTGGCACACCCAAAGCAGCCCTAATAAGTACCCCCTAACTTTATTTCAAAAACAATATGAGACACAAAATTATATTAATCAGAACATATAAGTAAAAATTAATTTTCTCTATAATTTTCAAACCGTAATTAAGAAATTGAAACAAAACTACCAAAAGGAAAAAATAAATATGAAACATGTGCAAGGGAGTAAAGTGAAGTGAATTATATTTATATATATATATATATCAGTGACGTGCGGTGAGGTTCATGACTGGTGAGGCACTGACTTCATCACAGTCAGATTTACAAACATATGAACCCTAAAGAGTATCTTATTCACCATTTGATTGGCAGCAGTTAACGGGTTATGTTTAAAAGCTCATACCAGCATTTTTCCCTGCTTGGCACTCAGCATCAAGGCTTGGAATTGGGGGTTAAATCACCAAAAATTATTTCCGGGCGCGGCGCCGCTGCTGCCCACTGCTCCCCTCACCTCCCAGGGGGTGATCAAGGGGATGGGTCAAATGCAGAGGACAAATTTCATTACACCTAGTGTGTGTGTGACAATCATTGCTACTTTAACTTAACTTTAACTTTACACATACAAACAGTAGCACACAAAAAAGCACATTTAATAAAAAAAACGTTATTATGGTCTTACCTTTACTTATAAATAAAGTATTTTCGCCGCTGTTGTGCTGGATTAATGAACAGGTGTGTTATATCAACTAAAGCCCTCACTTAAACTTTCCACGTGCAAGATTGAATCTATTTAAAAAAGTGTAACCGAGGGTTTATAAATGTCGCCTATACTGTATGAAACTACAAAATAACAAACACGGAGGCTCCAGTTTACACGAGGACCACTTTATTTACCTTCTTTCAAAAACCTCCGCTCCACTACAACATGTCATCACTTCCGCTCTTGGCGCCTTCAAAATAAGAGCTCAAGGCATATAATGTATAACAGCGCATAACAGGAACTTAACATCACAAATAGGAAAGCCCATAAAAATAGGTTACAAAAGTTATTTAATAAGAAGCCAAAAAGTGCAAAAACAATAATGTTCATGTTGGAGGAGTTGTGAATTAGATACACCTGCAGTCTGCAGGTGTACCTAATGTTGTGGCCCTGCAGTCATTCACAACTCCTCCAACACCAACAGTATTGTTTTTGCACTTTTTGGCTTCTTATGAAATAACTTTTTTAAATAGATTCAATCTTGCACGTGGAAAGTTTAAGTGTGGGCTTTAGTTGATATAACAATTCTACGGCGGGGGTGCAGGAGGCGGGGCTACTGGAGCCTCAGCCAGTGCGTCTTTTGCAGCCATTTTATGATCGCTCAGCACAAGAAATACGTTACACACATACAGTTGTTGACAAAATACACTGTACATTATATACCTCAGCTAACTAAACTATGGAAATGTGTAATATAATTCATATAGCAATACAGTCTCACTGCACAGCAGGCCAGCAGTTAGCCGAGTCCGTCCATGTTGAGGCACTGAGTGACGTGCCTCAACTGGCTGCTGTTCACCGCACCGTCTCTTCTCAGTATTTGAACGGCAAATGTGAAAATTCAGCGATTTTGAATAAAAATAATCTAAAACTGGTGAAGTTAAATGGAAAATAACTTTATAGTATAATCACTGCATACATATAACAATTTAATTAATTTTTTTTCTTTTTACATTTTTTTTCTTTCCATGATGGCAGGTGAGGCGGGGCCTCACCTGCCTCTAGTGACTGCACGTCACTGATCTCTAGTGACTTAAAGCGCTTTACATAGTGAAACCCATTACCTAAGTTACATTCAAACCAGTGTGGGTAACACTGGGAGCAGGTGGTTAAAGTATCTTGCCCAAGGACACAACAGCAGTGACTTGGATGGCGGAAGCGGGGATTGAACCTGGAACCCTCAAGTTGCTGGCACGGCCGATTAACAAACCGAGCCACGCCGTTCTAAGGAAAAACAAGAGAAAATGTAACAAAAGCGTCGTATTACAATTTCTTTAGTTTTGTCTTTGATGGAAATGGTTTTGGTAATGTCAATACAAAAACATATTAAAAATGTTTGTCTTTGATGGAAATGTTTTTTTTATAATGTTAATACAAAAGCATCCTATTAAAAATGTTTTAGTTTTTTCTTTGATAGAAATGTTCTTTATAATGTCTTACAGGATGTGGGAAGTTTTCATGAGCTTTTTGTTTTCGTCGTCATCATTCGTAAACGCTGATTAAAGCCTGTCCATGGTAAACCCAGAGAGGCATTCTGCAGTGTGTGCAAAAAGAACTTCGAACTTTGCTCAATGGGCATCAACGTTGTGAAATCACACATGCTATTAGTTAATCACAAGTCGGCGATTAAAGGCAGGCAGCACTTAACGGTGTCAAGTTTCGTTTAGCGTGACCAACAAAGCAACTTCTACTGTATAAAATAAATGAAAATAGAAATAAAAACTCACATTGTGAGCCAATTCTAATAAACCAGACAGAAATATTTCAATCATTTAAGATTATCATTGTCAAATGCTTACAATTGTGTCTATACAGACAATTGTAAGCTTTTGACTATGTATAATTATCTGCAGTAGGACATGGGCATTTAATTATTTAGGAAGCATTAAAAAGCAATAAATTAGACTTGCTGATACCTGCAGAAACCTTGTATATCTGTCGGACTCTATACGGCAGCACTTAAAACTACAACAAAGATGACGGGTAGAAGACGCAGTCAAAGTGGAACCACGTAAATAAAGACCACGCACAAAGCGGCGCATCCCGAAGAGACCGTCAGAAACCGGATTGAAGATGGTCTGTAAAACCTAATCTATGCAAAATATTGACCAAAGAACCACCATGATTTGGACCCCGTCTTAAACAAGTTGAAAAACTTATTGGGGTGTTACCATTTAGTGGTCAATTGTACGGAATATGTACTTCACTGTGCAATCTACTAATACAAGTCTCAATCAATCAAACAAAAAAACGACTACAGGGAAGTGTTTTAAATATGCAAATAAAACAGCGGTACTCTGAGTTTGGACAGGGGTGTCCAAACCTTTTCCACTGAGCCTGCGTACTGCATGCAATTAATTTTATTATTAAAAATTAATAATAAAACAAACATGATATACATTTAAAGACTAAACTTTGTCACGTTTGGATTGGAGGTTAGAAAGCGTAATATCAAAATATCAGCTTATTCCTCATTATGTTAGTCTTTTTACTCTTTTTTATTTTTATTTTTATTTTTTAAACATTTTTACAGGTTTTTTTGGTTTTATTTTGTGTCGGCGGCATGCTGTGGGCCAACAAAACATGAGGGTAGGGCCATATTTTGGACACCCCTGGTTTAGGAACTGGCAGATCCTTGCATTGATATTTTATCCTCCTAAGAGTCAGCTTCTTTTGCAGTGGACACCTACAGCTTAGAGATGCGCGGTTTGCGGACACAACCGCGGAGTCCGCGGATAATCCGCGGGTCGGGCGGGTGACATGACGAAGAAAATAGATTTTAAATAGATCAGGCGGGTGGCGGTTGAACCAATTCGGAAATATATATACATAGTTAAATGTTGTTACCCACATACGAAAAACGAGCAGCACTCTTTGAAACAGTCAATTATTCATCAGGCACTGCAGCACACCACAACACAACACAACAGAAAAAAAAAAAAAAAAGATGGCAACGTGGTACACGACAAACTAAAAAAGGGAATACTAAAGACCAGGGGAAAAAAGACCAGCTATTTGCCTTGGCCAATAAGTTGCAGGTAATTTATTATTATTATTTATTTAATTTATTTTTGTTTAAATAGGGATCATGGTTCTCGCCCGGAAAAGGGTGGAGTGCCATCTCCGGGTTGGGGAGGAGATCTTGCCCCAAGTGGAGGAGTTCAAGTACCTCGGAGTCTTGTTCACGAGTGAGGGAAGAGTGGATCGTGAGATCGACAGGCGGATCAGTGCGGCGTCTTCAGTAATGCGGACGCTGTATCGATCCGTTGTGGTGAAGAAGGAGCTGAGCCGGAAGGCAAAGCTCTCAATTTACGTTCCCATCCTCACCTATGGTCATGAGCTTTGGGTTATGACCGAAAGGACAAGATCACGGGTACAAGCGGCCGAAATGAGTTTCCTCCGCCAGGTGGCGGGGCTCTCCCTTAGAGATAGGGTGAGAAGCTCTGTCATCCGGGGGGAGCTCAAAGTAAAGCCGCTGCTCCTCCACTTCGAGAGGAGCCAGATGAGGTGGTTCGGGCATCTGGTCAGGATGCCACCCGAGCGCCTCCCTAGGGAGGTGTTTAGGGCATGTTCGACCGGTAGGAGGCCACGAGGAAGACCCAGGACACGTTGGGAAGACTATGTCTCCCGGCTGGCCTGGGAACGCCTCGGGATCCCCCGGGAGGAGCTGGACGAAGTGGCTGGGGAGAGGGAAGTCTGGGCTTCCCTGCTTAGGCCGATGCCCCCGCGACCCGACCTCGGATAAGCGGAAGAAGATGGATGGATGGATAAATAGGGATGACATACAAATGTTATTGTATAATTTAAGTTTGTGCGCGTGATTGACAGCATAAGGCTTATGAGGCACATTTTTTATTAATTTTTTTATTTCAACTTAAAAACGTATGAGCCTATGCCTATGCCTACAACATAGGCTATGTGTTTATCTTTATTTTCCTGCCTGTCGTTGACAATGGAGATTGTCTGATATTTTGTCATGGCTGCAGATCAATCAATAAAGGTTCATCTTTGTCGCAAAATTATTCACTGTTTCACTGTGCACCCCGCCCTCGTCCCTATTTGAGCATTATAACGTTAACAAGTTAATATTCATTGAAATAAATTCAGAACATTTTTTTTACCTAACGAAAATATAGGCCTAGTCTTTCTAAAACATTTTTTTAACTTCTTAAAAGCATCGTTCTGCTTGCTGCAACTGCGCACACAAAGTGTGAGATACGCACTCCTGATCTGAGGGCATTGGCAACAATAGTCAACACTTTCTTAATGGAAATGACAATAATACTATAATAATGATAAATAATATTATCACGCATGAATATCTCTTAGCCACTAATGCGTGGCCAAGATATATTAATGCGTGGCACGCATTGAATGTCTCTGCTGCATTGGATCAGTCTCCTTTCTTTAACAGGCAAAAGCTTTCTAACCTCACTAATGCCTTGCATCGTCTATATTAGATATATAACAACTGGCGGGTGTGGATTTGATAAAATGTTAGTTCGGGTGGATGGCGGGTGGATGTGACTTTTGTGATGCGGTTGCGGATGAAATAATTGCCTATCCGCGCATCTCTACTACAGCTATTCCCCCCCCCCCCTACAACTAAAGACTAATAGACTAATAACAAATTATCACTGCAAGGGATGTCAGTTCTCAGGAATATACAAATTAAATAATAGTAAAGGGTCTTTAACTGTATGGAAATGTGGCCCCCAGAACAGTGTAGTTGAATACCCCTGGTTTAAAGACATCCAAAGCTGCGTGCAAGGTCACGCCCAAATACATGAACCTGACTGTTTTACACAAGTATCCAACATTGTAACAACAAATATAGGTCAGAGAAGAGGAAATCTCAATATTGGTCCCCATTAAACCATATCACAAGTCACATGGTGTATTGTTGATATATATTTATGATACTTTTTATGATGTGTATTTTTTGTCTTTCAGCTGGCCTACTGTGTTGTCCAGTTCTTGGAAAAGGATCCCACGCTCACTGAACCGGTACTTATAAAAAAAACATTTTTATAAAAATCTTTCCACCCACTCCACACACTCAGCTTAAGGCCCTAAAATTATCTTACGCTGCAGAGAAATTTGTCCTGGGTGCTACAAACCACCCACGTCGTCCTTTTTTGAGAGACATTATTCATGATCTTAGAGGAATCCCTGGTGAGTTTTCTATTTTTATGTTTAGGTGATCCGAGGCCTGCTGAAGTTTTGGCCCAAGACGTGCAGCCAGAAAGAGGTGTCACATCTTTTAAAGAAACACATTTTCACACATTACATCGCTCGGATGTCCTAATCTTTTGTTCTTTGTGTGTGAACAGGTGATGTTCCTGGGTGAGATTGAGGAGATTTTGGATGTCATTGAGCCGACACAGTTTAAGAAAATCCAGGAGCCGTTGTTCAAGCAGATCTCCAAATGCGTGGCCAATCCCCACTTTCAGGTAGCTAAGAATTTTTTATTTTTTTTCCCTGGACCCTTATTTACAACCACAGTTGCATGTGTACTCACAGGTAGCGGAGCGAGCACTGTACTTCTGGAATAACGAGTATATTCTCAGCCTCATCGAGGAGAACATCGACAAGATCCTCCCCGTCATGTTTGGAAGCCTGTACCGGATCTCCAAAGAGCACTGGAATCAGTATGTACTTAAGATTATGCGTGGTAAAGTACCGTATTTTCCGCACTATAAGGCGCACCTTCAATGAATGGCCTATTTTAGAACTTTGTTTATATATAAGGCGCACCGCATTATAAGGCGCATAGAATAGATGCTGCAGTAGAGGCTGGGGTTACGTTATGCTTCCATTAGATGGAGCTGCGCTAAAGAAAATGTCAACAAAACAGTCAGATAGGTCAGTCAAACTCTATTAATAGATTACAAAGCAGCGTTCTGACAACTCCGTTCACTCCCAAAATGAATAAACAGCTGTTTTATTATTTTCCCCGAGGTAAAGTCAGTGACGTGGTGTTTCGTTTATCTTTTAACAACAGCAAGGTATAACATGTAGTGCAACATTTATATCCATACTTGCCAAACTTGAGACCTCCGATTTCGGGAGGTGGGGGGCAGGGGCGGGGGGCGTGGTTAAGAGGGGAGGAGTATATTTACAGCTAGAATTCAACAAGTCAAGTATTTCATATATATATATATATATATATATATATATATATATACATAAGAAATACTTGACTTTCAGTGAATTCTAGCTATAAATATATTTTTCTTTTATTATATATATATATATATATATATATATAATAAAATAAAATAAATATATATATATTTATATATATATATATATATATATATATATATATATATATATATATATATATATATATATATATATAAATAAAAGAAATACTTGACTTTCAGTGAATTCTAGCTATAAATGTATATTTATTTTATTTTATATATATATATATATATATATATATATATATATATATATATATAAAATAAATACTTGAACTTCAGTGTTCATTTATTTACACATATACACACACATAACACTCATCTACTCAGACTGCGTGGTCGGTAGTAGTGGGTTTCAGTAGGCCTCTAAAAATAATAATAAAATAAGATACATAAATTAAAAACATTTTCTTGAATAAAAAAGAAAGTAAAACAATATAAAAACAGTTACATAGAAACTAGTAATTAATGAAAATGAGTAAAATTAACTGTTAAAGGTTAGTACTATTAGTGGACCAGCAGCACGCACAATCATGTGTGCTTACGGACCGTATCCCTTGCAGACTGTATTGATATATATTGATATATAATGTAGGAACCAGAATATTAATAACAGAAAGATGGGAGAGGGAGGTTTTTTTGGGTTGGTGTACTAATTGTAAGTGTATCTTGTGTTTTTTATGTTGATTTAATAAAAAAAACGATACCGATAATAAAAAAAACGATACCGATAATTTCCGATATTACATTTTAAAGCATTTATCGACCGATATTATCTAGTGCAAAGCAATAACAATATATCAATAACTCAACGTTGCTCAAACGTTAATGTCACACAACACAACACATAAAATAAACATGTAAAGCTCACGTTATGAAGTTATTCCTCATCCACCAATCCCTCGAATTCTTCTTCTTCAGTGTCCGAATTAAACAGTTGAGCGAATACGGCATCTGAAATGGCCGGCTCCGTCTCGTCGAAGTCGTCATTAATGGAGTCAGTGTCGCTGCTGTTGTCTAGCAGTTCAGTGACAATTCCTGCCTTCCTCATATATCCCAGCATGCACCGCGTGCTTCTTCTTCAATGAAGTCGGCGGCTGCTTACCGTAGTTGCGAGACCTGTTGTAGCTCAATATTGGTCCATATATAAGGCGCACCGTATTATAAGGCGTACTGTCAGCTTTTGAGAACATTTTTAGGTTTTTAGGTGCGCCTTATAGTGCGGAAAATACGGTAACTAATTACCTACACACTAGGGTTGTACGGTATACCGGTACTAATAAATTACCGTACTAATAAATTAAAAACGGTGCTATACTGCTTCTGAAAAATACCAGTACATTTTTTTCATGGCGCACTTTCGTCACGTCGTGACATTGCTGGTAAAACGAGCAGATGCGCATGTTAAGCAACGCACTCGCACCGAATACTTAGAAACAGACACATGTGAAGACACAAGAGGGAGAATGGACGCATTTTGGCTTCAAAACCAAGGATAAAGAGGAAGCTATACACACTGAAGAGGTTCAGCAAGAGGTGCTTCAAAACATAGCGATCTAGCGGCTAACATCCATCCGCAGTCGGCAGTGTTTTAGCTGCTTCCAAGTCACTAATCCTGGCCTCCATGGCGACAAACAAAGTACGTTTCTTACAAGTATCATCCCTGCAAGACGAGAAATAGCTGACAATGCTTTACTACACCATAAGGAGAATACAATAGCTAATCGCTAACAGAAAGTTAGCGCTCCTCCAATGTAAACAAATGCCATGGGTGGGTTTGTGCAGCTGAGATAGGCTCCAGCACCCCCCGTGACCCCGTAAGGGACAAGCGGTAAAATATGGATGGATGGATGGATGGGTCTACACCAGGGGTCGGCAACCCAAAATGTTGAAAGAGCCATATTGGACCAAAAATACAAAAACAAATCTGTCTGGAGCCGCAAAAAATTAAAAGCCATATTACATACAGTTAGTGTGTCATGAGATATAAATTAAATTCAGATGACTTAAAGAAAACTAAATGACCTCAAATATAGCTACAAATGAGGCATAATGATGCAATATGTACATATAGCTAGCCTAAATAGCATGTTAGCATCGATTAGCTTGCATTCATGCAGTGACCAAACATGTCTGATTAGCACTCCACACAAGTCAATAACATCAACAAAACTCACCTTTGTGCATTCATGCACAACGTTAAAAGTTTGGTGGACAAAATGAGACGGAAAAAGAAGTGGCATAAAACACGTCCTAGAAAGTCGGAGAAAGTTATACATGTAAACAAACTATGGTGAGTTCAAGGACCGCCAAAATTAGTAGGACAAGACGGCGCTCGCCAAATACTCGAATCAGTGAAGCATGTTTAATATAAACAGTGTGCTTTATAACAATTAGGGAGGTTTGTGTCATGTTTGTCCTCCTACAGAAACCATATTAAAAAAAAAAAAAAAAATTCCCCCTCATCTTTTTCCATTTTTCATTCATTTTTGAAAAAACTCCAGAGAGCCACTAGGGCGGCGCTAAAGAGTCGCATGCGGCTCTAGAGCCACGGGTTGCCGACCCCTGGTCTACACAGACATCGACTGTAACATTACCAAGTACAAGAGCCGTATATAGTCGATACTATAATAATTACTAGAGATGCTTTAAAATGTAATATCGGAAATGATCGGTATCGGTTTCAAAATGATCGGTATCGGTTTCAAAAAGTAAAATGTATGACTTTTTAAAACGCCGCTGTGTACACGGACATAGGGAGAAGTACAGAGTGCCAATAAACCTTAAAGGCACTGCCTTTGCGTGCCGGTCCAGTCACATAATATCTACGGTATAAACAACTTTAACACTGTTACAAATATGCGCCACACTGTGAACCCACACCAAACAAGAATGACAAACACATTTCGGGAGAACATCCGCACCGTAACACAACATAAACACAACAAAACAAATACCCAGAACCCCTTACAGCACTAACTCTTCCGGGACGCAACAATATACAACCCCCTGCTACCACCCATCCTCCACCCCCCACCCCACCGGAACCCCGCCCACCTCAACCTCCTCATGCTCTCTCAGGGAGAGCATGTCCCAAATTCCAAGCTGCTGTTTTGAGGCATGTTTAAAAAAAATAATGCACTTTGTGACTTCAGTAATAAATATGGCAGTGCCATGTTGGCATTTTTTTCTCCATAACTTGAGTTGATTTATTTCGGAAAACCTTGTTACATTGTTTAACTTTAATGCATCCAGCGGGGCATCACAACAAAATTAGGCATAATAATGTGTTAATTCCACGACTGTATATATCGGTTGATATCGGTATCGGTAATTAAGATTTGGACAATATCGGAATATCGGATATCGGCAAAAAAGCCATTATCGGACATCTCTAATAATTACATCAGTTTTATTTATGAACACAAAATATTTTGTCATTTTTTATGTACAAACCCAGGAAATACGACCCCGGACACAGGAGAACTTTAATTATGGCCAATGTATGATCCTGTAATTACTTGGTATTGGATTGATACCAAAATTTGTAGTATCACTCAAAACGTTTGTAAAGTATCCAAACAACAGAAGACTAAATGCTTATTACATTTTAACAGAATCAAATCAAATCAAATCAACTTTATTTATAAAGCACATTTAAAATGTACCACAGGGGTAGCCAAAGTGCTGTACAATGGGCAGGTTAAAAGAAATCACAAGAGAAACGAGCAAGCACACCACAACACAAACAGAGCACGATAAAAAATAAATAAATAAAACATAAAAACAGGTTCACAGCAGGTGCATTGTGGGACGCCATAGCAGGATGGAGATCACTCAGTGTTAAAAGCCATGGAATAAAAGTATGTTTATAAGAGCGATTTAAAAACAGGAAGAGAGGAGGCCTGTCCAACACTCAAAACTAAGCCCTTCCAGAGCTTGGGAGCAGCAGCGGCGAAAGCTCTGTCACCTCTAAGCTTCAGCCTTGTGTCAGGGACCGTCAATAGCAGCTGATCGGCTGATCTTAAGAAGTGTAGATAGAACATGTTAAAACATGAAGTGAGCAGATATCAGCAGTCCGCAAACAAGTAGATTAATAATCCATTTTCTACATTGTGTCCCTCATAATTTTGACTAAATAATACAATCAGAAATGACAATATGTTACTGCATATGTCAGCAGCCAAATTAGGAGCTTTTGTTTGCTTACTTACTACTAAAAGAGAAATTGTCTACTATGTTCACTGTTATTTAATGCCAAAATTGTTCTTTAACTCTAATAAGAAACGTATGTTTAATGTATCATACGATTTTTATATGTTAAAATTAAGCAAATAATGACATTTTTTGTCGTCCTCTTTATTTTGAAAAGTATCAAAGTATCGAAACACATTTTGGTACTGGTATCAAAATATTGGTATCGGGACAATCTTATCACACACATTGTCTGTGATGCTTTTGGCTTGTAGAGATTGTGTTTACATGCACACAGTGGTGGCTTGAGGTTTCCCACATTAACAATATTATGACTTTAAACACCATACGTGTACTCTAAAGCTGCTGGTTTGCAATAGTGCTATTATCTTATAGACCCAATTACAGGATGCTATTTGTTTTTTTCTCTTAAAAAGGCTGAAAAAGAGGAGTTGTATTACTGTATATTTGGGGTCTAGATATTTATGCATGCAATCAAACATGTGGCGCCAAATTACATTTCTTCCTGCCACTCACACGTACACACTAGCAACACATAGACCCGCTCAGAAAAACTACAGAAGAAGAGTTGAACTTGTGATGCCAAAGTAAAGATAATGGTAAGCAATGAAGCAAACACAACCGCTAAGAATTTTCCTTTAAGATGTCCGATAATATTGGACTGCCGATATTATCGGCCGATAAATGCTTTGAAATGTAATATCGGAAATTATCGGTATAGGTTTCAAAAAGTAAAATGTATGACTTTTTAAAACGCCGCTGTGCACACGGACGTAGGGAGAAGTACAGAGCGCCAATAAACCTTAAAGGCACTGCCTTTGCGTGCGGGCCCAGTCACATAATATCTACGGCTTTTCACACACACAAGTGAATGCAATTCATACTTGATCAACAGCCATACAGGTCACACTGAGGGTGGTCGTACAAACAACTTTAACACTGTTACAAATATGCGCCACACTGTGAACCCACACCAAACAAGAATGACAAACACATTTCGGGAGAACCTCCGCACCGTAACACAACATAAACACAACAGAACAAATACCGAGAATCCCTTGCAGCACTAACTCTTCCGGGATGCTACAATATCTCTCAGGGAGAGCTTGTCCCAAATTCCAAGCTGCTGTTTTGAGGCATGTTAAAAAAAATAATGCACTTTGTGACTTCAATAATAAATATGGCAGTGCCATGTTGTGCCATTTTTTTCCATAACTTGAGTTGATTTATTTTGGAAAACCTTGTTACATTGTTTAATGCATCCAGCGGGGAATCACAACAAAATGAGGCATAACAATGTGTTCATTCCACGACTGTATATGTCGGTATCGGTTGATATCGGAATCGGTAATTAAGAGTTGGACAATATCGGATATCGGCAAAAATCGGGCTTCTCTAACCTAAATTTGTGGTATCATCCAAAACTAATGTAAAGTATCAAAGAAGAGAAGAATAAGTGATTATTACATTTTAACAGAAGTGTAGATAGAACATGTTAAAAGATAAAATAAGCAGATTTTAACAGTAAATAAACAAGTAGATTAATAATCAATTCTTACAGCTTGTCCTTCATAATGTGTACAAAATAATAGGATGATAAATGACACAATATGTTACTGCATATGTCAGCAGACTAATTAGGAGCCTTTGTTTGTTTACTTACAACTAAAAGACAAGTTGTCTAGTATGTTCATTATTTTATTTAAGGACAAACTTGCGATAATAAACATACGTGTAATGTACCCGACAATATCGGATATCGGCAAAAAAGCCATTATCGGACATCTTTTCATTATTGTTTTTTTATTTGACCAGTTTTTTTGTTTCATTTTTTTTAACATGCCTCAAAACAGCAGCTTGGAATTTGGGACATGCTCTCCCTGAGAGAGCATAACGAAGTTGAGGTTGGGGGGTCGGGGTTGAGATAGAGGGTAGCGGGGGGGAGGGTGTATATTGTAGCGTCCCGGAAGAGTTAGTGCTGCAAGGGGTTCTGGTTATTTGTTCTGTTGTGTTTACGTTGTGTTACGGTGCGGATGTTCTCCCGAAATATGTGTGTCATTCTTGTTTGGTGTGGGTTCACATATTTGTAACAGTGTTAAAGTTGTTTATACGGCCACCCTCAGTGTGACCTGTATGGCTGTTGACCAAGTATTTTTGGGTTTTGTGTGTGTGTGAAAAGCCGTAGATATTATGAGACTGGGCCGGCACGCAAAGGCAGTGCCTTTAAGGTATATTGGCGCTCTGTACTTCTCCCTACGTCCGTGTACACAGCGGTTTTAAAAAGTCTTGAAACCGATACCGATAATTTCCGATATTACATTTTAAAGCATTTATCGGCAGTCCGATATTATCGGACATCCCTGGTATTAAAAGGTCTACTGTCGTTCAAATTGATATCCTTTTTATTGTTTATTTAACGTGGTAATAACCTGTCCATGTAAACATTCTAATGTGAGGTAAACTATGAGGTAACCTATTTTATGTCCACTGTCTCCTGTTCAGGACCATTGTAGCTCTGGTCTACAATGTGCTGAAGACACTGATGGAGATGAACTGTACTCTCTTTGATGAGTTAACCTCCTCCTATAAGTCAGACCGGCAACGGTGAGTAAACACCCCGAAAAGCAAGTTTGACGTTTGTTTTTGTTTCTTTTGCTGGCATGTATCAATGTGATCAAGACTGTAAAATGTCCTCTCCAGGGAGAAGAAGAAGGAGCAAGAGCGCGACGAGCTCTGGAGGAAGCTTGAGGAATTGCGGCTCAGCGACACCAGGCTGGAACCGAACAACAGCCACAAGCTTCTGAGTCTGCAAAACAACAACAAGAATAGCAATAACAACAATCAGGACAAGGTCACCGATGATGTTGACCTTTACGGCGGCCAGTGAGAGAGAGAGAGAGAGAGAAACCCACGTGCCAAAACGACACCGCACTCCCGCTTTTAGCAATCTGGTTGGCGCTGTGTCTCCGTGACTTGTCAGGAGAGGACGAACAAAGATGGGAGACAAACTACACCTCATTTTATAAAGAGTGACTTCAAACGCCTCACGGAAAACAAGGTTTGATGTTAGCGCGCGTCAGCAGCAGCAGTATATATAAATATATATATATATATATTGTTGTTTTGTCCGCTCTTGTAGTCAATGTTTTGTGGTGCGGCGGCGGAGAGACAATTACGACTTGAATTCAGCATTTCAGATTGTTGCTGCGACAAGATGAATAGTTCAACAAAGATGTCTATTTTGTAACGTTCTGCGTCGTCGCTGCCGACCTTAGTCATGGGGGGAGGAAGTGAGGCAGACCTAATTAAATCCTGCATAAAGGACCACAATCAATGTACCAATCTGATAAAACACCCTGTACCTCGGTTTTCGTTTGTAATCCGATCCAAAAATATCCAGCAAAATTCCCCTAAGAAATCCAATCTATTTTACAGAGAATGATTATAGTTTTACATGTAGAGAAGAATGCGAAATATATATATATATAATCGATGTGTAAATCATACTTGCCAACCCTCCCGAATTTTCCGGGAGACTCCCGAAATTCAGCGCCTCTCCCGAAAACCTGCCGGGACAAATATTCTCCCGAAAATCTCCCGATTTTCAGCCGGAGCTGGAAGCCACGCCCCCTCCAGCTCCATGCGGACCTGAGTGAGGACAGCCTTTTTTCATGACGGGAGGACAACAACTAAATCATCCAGACTAGAGATAAATTGTATTATTATGTTCATTTTACCTAAAAATAAATATATTTATTAATTAAAAAACCCAAAAACTAAATAATTTTTTTAAATATTTTGCTAAAAACATCAAAATTAATTGTATTTTCATTTGTATTTTTTCGTGACTCCTTATTACATCCAGCCATAGAATTATACATTAAAATAAACATATTTGAAACAATTGATTTTAAATGATCATAATAATTCATTTAAAATGACCATATTTAATTATTAAAATAATTGCTTGTTTATCAACAACTTTAGCATTTTATTCATCACATTTTGAAACTCTCAGAAGCCAAGTTATGTTACATTCCTTAATATTTATTTATGCAAGTTTGAAGTATCAATTATCTAAACAGAGTTTTGTTTGCATATTGCTTAATAAGGTTATCCAAAAAATAGTGCTCGATACCGTAGTAGAGCGCAATATATGTATGTGTGGGGAAAAAAAATCACAAGACTACTTCATCTCTACAGGCCTGTTTCATGAGGGGTTCCCTCAATCATCAGGAGATTTTAATGGGAGCATTCACATACCATGGTTTATATAGGGCACAGAGTGGGTGGGTACAGGCTGGCGTAGGGGCGTGGTGATTTGCTCATGTGTTACCTAGGAGGTGTTTCCGTCTGTGGCGGCATGCTGATACAATTTCGCTGCGCTTGTTGAGGGATGACAGGTCTGGACGGTATATAATAAACAGTTTCTCTTTCAAGCATAGGTTGCATCTTTTATTACCACTATTGTAAGGTGTGCTGGATGCAAGAATTTGCCATGTTATTGAATATTCAACATTATTGTCTTTGAGGTCCCAAATGTGTTTGCTGAGTTCTGTGGTATTCTGCAGGTTTTTGGTTCCTGAAGGAAGCCTTGTGATTGTTCCATCTGGTTTTAAACTCTCCCTGCAACCTATGCTTGAAAGAGAAACTGTTTATTATATACCCTCCAGACCTGTCATCCCTCAACAAGCGCAGCGGAATTGTATCAGCATGCCGCCACAGACGGAAACATCTCCTAGGTAACACATGAGCCAATCACCACGCCCCTACGCCAGCCTGTACCTACCCACTCTGTGCCCTATACAAACCATGGTATGTGAATGCTTCCATTAAAATCTCCTGATGATTGAGGGAACCCCTTCATGAAACAGGCCTGTAGAGATGAAGTAGTCTTGTGATTTTTTTTCCCCACACATACATATATATATATATATATATATGTCTTAATAAGGTTATCCAAAAAATAGTGCTCGATACCGTAGTAGAGCGCAATATATGTATGTGTGGGGAAAAAATCACAAGACTATTTCATCTCCTGATGATTGAGGGTACCCCCCCTCATGAAGCAGGCCTGTAGAGATGAAGTAGTCTTGTGATTTTTTTTCCCACACATACATATATATATATATATATATATAATATGTATGAAATACTTGACTTGGTGAATTCTAGCTGTCAATATACTCCTCCCCTCTTAACCACGCCCCCGACCACGCCCCGCCCCCGACCACGCCCCCACCCCCCACCTCCCGAAATCGGAGGTCTCAAGGTTGGCAAGTATGGTGTAAATGAACATTAAACATGACTTTATTGAAGACGTTTGTTGGCAAAGAAACAGCACCTACGACTTCTGCGTTCCTTACCTTCTTCATCAAAGTGCTGGCACTCGCAACTTTCTTTGGCCCCATGTTGGCTTACTTTGCAGTCAATAAAAAGAATGTTTCGATTATGCGCAAAAACGAGAACATTTTGGCGAAAACTGAGGTACCACTTCCAGGAGTCAAATCATCCTCACATTTAGTTTTTCATTTCCGTTATTTTTTTTTTTTTTTAATTAATCGAGGTGTCCCCATGTGAGCAGCGCAGTATTTACACTGAAGTATTGACGCAGGGCTTTTTCCAATTTGACACGTTTCGGCACTGGCTCGCTGTCAACGTCTTTCAGTTAAATACAACGTACCAGCTGTTAGCTTAGCACGAAGCCCGGAAGCAAAATCGACCTCTCCCAAGCACGAGGTCCGTCCGTGGTTCCAGCCTCCACGCCATCATTCACTCCGTGGACACGTTTCCGTCACTGCAGCGAGGGGAAGCAGAGTATTTTTTTTTTTTTTTTTTTTTTACTTAAAATTATTTCTGTACAAAAGAAAATAGATGCAAAAAACGAGACATACAGTACTCTATTTTTCCAAAGTGAATATTTAGTTTTTGCAAGACGGGATGGCGGCTATATGGGCTTGATTGTACAGTATATTTGTAGAGTGGTCTTACATGTAAGCTGGAGTTGAGGTAGGAATTATCGGACGGCGCCACTCTTATTTAAAGGGGAACATGTATGACCGTGTCGGTTCCGTTTTAAATGTATCGATGTAAATGTACAGTAAGGTACAGGTCGTCCCTGTGAGCGATATCTTTTAATTCCGCCGTCATGTCAAGCTGAGGATAGTTTGTCATGTTATCATGTATAGGGAGGGAGGGCCTTTATTTAACATGCTCTATTGGAGGGGGAAAGGGTTGATTCATTATTATATATTCCATATTAAGAGCTTATTCTTGATCCGTCTTCTTCACAGTAGCGCTGTATATGTGCAGGTCAAAAAGTTTCTTTTCCAGACGTCTCTCGCTAGTAGCGAATTGAGAAAACAAACTCTACTGCTCAACACTCTTTACCTCCAGTCTTAATAACCTCAGATAGTTTTCATCGGGAACTGTTCATCTTCTACTCACACTATATAGATCCTAGGAGCCGCGTTATGTTGTATTCGTTTTAGTTCCGCTTCCTCTGATGCCTTTCTGTCAGTACATCATTCCAGCGTCTGTAATGTGGGCTTTGTTTTGTTTTTGGACGAGGGATGAGAAGCTGTTTTGTAATCAGATAGATTTTACCAGGGTTTCTTCATCAAATAAAGTCTACTCTATCTTTCTATTCAAGCATCAACTGCTTGTCTTTTCTCCCCCCCAAACCCTTCTCTCGGTAGTTGTAGTACACCATAAAGGCCAGAAGATGGTGCCAACTTGTTTCATTTTGATTTGAATAACTTTTTCTTTGTATTATATAGACATGTCGAACAGTGGTTCTTAACCTAGTTGGAGGTATCGAACCCCACCAGTTTCATATGCGCATTCACCGAACCCTTCTTTAGTGAAAAATACATTCAAATTCAAGACAAAGTTATATGTTTTTGGTAACACTTTAGTATGGGGAACATATTCTAAGTAACACAGACTTAATTTAGAGTTTTTTGGACACTAGGGGAACATATTCTAAGCAACAAAGACTTAATTTAGAGTTTTTTGGACACTAGGGGAACATATTCTAAGCAACAAAGACTTAATTTAGAGTTATTTGGACACTAGGGGAACATATTCTAAGCAACAAAGACTTAATTTAGAGTTATTTGGACACTAGGGGAACATATTCTAAGTAACAAAGACTTAATTTAGAGTTTTTTTGGACACTAGGGGAACATATTCTAAGTAACAAAGACTTAATTTAGAGTTATTTGGACACTAGGGGAACATATTCTAAGTAACAAAGACTTTTTTAGAGTTATTTGGACACTAGGGGAACATATTCTAAGCAACAAAGACTTAATTTAGAGTTATTTGGACACTAGGGGAACATATTCTAAGTAACAAAGACTTAATTTAGAGTTTTTTTGGACACTAGGGGAACATATTCTAAGTAACAAAGACTTAATTTAGAGTTATTTGGACACTCGGGGAACATATTCTAAGTAACAAAGACTTTTTTAGAGTTATTTGGACACTAGGGGAACATATTCTAAGCAACAAAGACTTAATTTAGAGTTTTTTGGACACTAGGGGAACATATTCTAAGTAACAGACTTAATTTAGAGTTTTTTGGACACTAGGGGAACATATTCTAAGTAACACAGACTTAATTTAGAGTTATTTGGACACAAGGGGAACATATTCTAAGTAACAAAGACTTAATTTAGAGTTTTTTGGACACTAAGGGAACATATTCTAAGTAACACAGACTTAATTTAGAGTTTTTTGGACACTAGGGGAACATATTCTAAGTAACAAAGACTTAATTTAGAGTTATTTGGACACTAGGGGAACATATTATAAGTAACAAAGACTTAATTTAGAGTTTTTTGGACACTAAGGGAACATATTCTAAGTAACACAGACTTAATTTAGAGTTTTTTGGACACTAGGGGAACATTCTAAGTAACAAAGACTTAATTTAGAGTTATTTGGACACTAGGGGAACATATTCTAAGTAACAAAGACTTAATTTAGAGTTTTTTGGACACTAAGGGAACATATTCTAAGTAACACAGACTTAATTTAGAGTTTTTTGGACACTAGGGGAACATTCTAAGTAACAAAGACTTAATTTAGAGTTTTTTGTACACTAGGGGAACATATTCTAAGTAACAAAGACTTAATTTAGAGTTATTTGGACACTAGGGGAACATATTCTAAGTAACAAAGACTTGATTTAGAGTTATTTGGACACTAGGGGAACATATTCTAAGTAACAAAGACTTGATTTAGAGTTATTTGGACACTAGGGGAACATATTCTAAGTAACAGACTTAATTTAGAGTTATTTGGACACTAGGGGAACATATTCTAAGTAACACAGACTTAATTTAGAGTTATTTGGACACTAGGGGAACATATTCTAAGTAACACAGACTTAATTTATAGTTTTTTGGACACTAGGGGAACATATTCTAAGTAACAAAGACTTAATTTAGAGTTATTTGGACACTAGGGGAACATATTCTAAGTAACAAAGACTTAATTTAGAGTTATTTGGACACTAGGGGAACATATTCTAAGTAACAAAGACTTAATTTAGAGTTATTTGGACACTAGGGGAACATATTCTAAGCAACAAAGACTTAATTTAGAGTTATTTGGACACTTGGGGAACATATTCTAAGCAACAAAGACTTAATTTAGAGTTATTTGGACACTTGGGGAACATATTCTAAGTAACAAAGACTTAATTTAGAGTTATTTGGACACAAGGGGAACATATTCTAAGTAACACAGACTTAATTTAGAGTTTTTTGGACACTAGGGGAACATATTCTAAGTAACAAAGACTTAATTTAGAGTTATTTAGACACTAGGGCAACCCGCGGCTTTAGCGCCGCATGCGGCTCTTTAGCGCCGCCCTAGTGGCTCTCTGGAGCTTTTTCAAAAATGTATGAAAAATGGAAAAAGATGAGGGGGAAAAATATTTTTTTTTAGTTTTAATATGGTTTCTGTAGGAGGACAAACATGACACAAACCTTCCTAATTGTTATAAAGCACACTGTTTATATTAAACATGCTTCACTGATTCGAGTATTTGGCGGACACCGTTTTGTCCTACTAATTTTGGCGGTCCTTGAACTCACCGTAGTTTGTTTACATGTATAACTTTCTCCGACTTTCTAGGACGTGTTTTATGCCACTTCTTTTTCTGTCTCATTTTGTCCACCAGACTTTTAACGTTGTGTATGAATGCACAAAGGTGAGTTTTGTTGATGTTATTGACTTGTGTGGAGTGCTAATCAGACATATTTGGTCACTGCATGACTGCAAGCTAATCGATGCTAACATGCTATTTAGGCTAGCTATATGTACATATTGCATCATTATGCCTCATTTGTAGCTATATTTGAGGTCATTTAGTTTCCTTTAAGTCATCTTAATTCAATTTTTATCTCATGACACACTATCTGTATGTAATATGGCTTTCAATTTTTTGCGGCTCCAGACAGATTTGTTTTTGTATTTTTGGTCCAATATGGCTCTTTCAACATATTGGGTTGCCGACCTCTGCACTAGCTCATAACATCACATCTTTCCCCCTATAAAGAAATAATGTTAACTCAATAAAGACTATTTCTTTTTTTTAGCTCTAACTTCTCATTTTTTAGCATTGTAACCACATTTGCAAACAACTTTTCTCTTCATAGAATTTTCTTTCAATAAAGAAATAAAGTGCAAAAATGTCAAAGCATCATAACAAACAGTTATGTTCCAATAGCAGCAGAAGTGCACTTTTTTGGAGAGCTGTATTATTTTCAGTTTTGTGCCCAAGGGACTGATTTTATTTAACACTATATTATTATTTATACACCTATAGTGATCACAGAGACAGGTTGTTTTTGTGTTACTGTATATATTTGTTTTTCTGAAAAATCCCACTTAATATACTTTGGGTAACAACAGTCAATATTTATTTATTTTATTTTATTTTTTTAGGGTGGTAACAGTCAATATTTATTTACTTATTAGATTTTATTTACTTCTTATATAATAAAAGTGAGCTTTTGTTAAACCAAATATTGTGTGTTTTTGTCCATATACAACAACCTATCTGGACTCGATAAGAGAATCGATAAGGAATCGGTTCGATAAGAGGATTCGATAATAGGCTCGAACTCGATCATTTCTTATCAAACATCATCCCTATGTATAGCTAATATAGACACTTTTATCATGTGTTGTCTTCATTATAAGACTCATATAAGGCTTTTAATTTTTTGCGGCTCCAGACAATTTTTTTTAATTTATTTTTGGTCTAATATGGCACTTTCTGTCAGGCTTGGGCGAAGGAAGGGACTCAGATGCAGAGAGGTGATTCCAAATAAAGCTTTTATTTTGAAAAACTCTTTAAGCCTCCAGAGCCGAGTAAATTCAAATACTATGAAATACAAAAATAGCTATCGACAAAATGTTCCAAAAGGGAAAAACCGAAAATCACTCCAAAAAGGAGGAAATACAAAAATAAGGACAATATAATTAGCACCGTATCTGTTATCAAAAAACTTTAACAAAAAAACGCTCCAACAGGAGGAAGAAAATAAAGACTATAAAACTTAACTACTCTAATCAATGTAAACAAAAAATCACTCAAAAAACTTTGAGGAAAAAATCTTTAAGGAAAAATTATAACTCACCACTGCGGTAGAAAAAGGTAGAATAACAAAAGTCGCTCTGAGGGAGGAAAAAAGTTAATTCAAAATTACAGCGTGGGATATTCTGGAAGCAAGGACGTAGACGTGGGACAAGGCATGGACATGAACATGAACATGGAACGCAAGACAGGCACGAAAGCTCGAGACAATCTGGCACAGAACAAGGGGAGGCATGGGCTTATATGGAACATGAGGGTAATGGGAAACAGGTGGAAACAATCAAGGGTCAGGAATGACGTCAGACTGGTGACACAAGAGGAAGGACCCGTGATCTGAAACAAAAGGAGTTGCTTTTCAAAATAAAACATGTAAATCACAAGACAGAAAAAACCAAGACAAGACTTCCCTCACCGCGGTGTGACACTTTCAACATTTTGGGTTGCCAACCCCTGCCCTAGGGTTCCATCGAACCCAGGTTAAGAACCACTGATGTAGAATAACAATGTCACATTTTGGTGGTAATATGGCTGCTTTCACACTGTTTTTGTGTTGTTGTTTTTTTTTTGCAATAATGTCATCACTAGCTCCATGTTTTTTTTAGTTGTGTTGCTCGATCATGTGTGAAGTCTACGACATGTCCGAGTTTAGAATGTTTCATAATGCTCAATTAGAGTGATGGGTGTGTTCATATACGATCAAAAATATAATAATGCCCATTTTTGATTGACACTGTCAAAGAGGCTATATTTTAAAAGAATACCTAGCAGGCGGGCACAAGACATTAAAACAACGTTGAGAACTTGTTATATTAGGTCCTGACGTTGAGGAACTCAAACATGCTTTTTGAAGGCGTTTAATCAAAGTTGGGTTCAACTTCTGACGTTGATTTGACCGTTGAATATTGGTCATTTCCCAACCAATTTTATACAACGTTGAAACAACATGCTTTTTGGCAACGTTTATTTATTGTCAGGTTGACTTGACTATTGAAATGTGCTCATTTCCCAAGCAACAAAGTGGATCCAACGTTAGACATCAACAATGTCTCAATTTACGGTACTAATACAACTATGTAAAGGACATGTTTGTGTAATCAATGTCTTGTGCCTGCTGGGGAGGTAGTCTTAGTAAGAATTAATTTGCAAATCATGGTGGAAATTAAGTATTTGGTCAATAACAAAAGTTTGTATTGTACCATAGCCGAAATCAAACCTTTCCTGTATAGGTCTTCCCCAGGTTTGCTCACATTGTAGCTCGAATTTTGTGCCAGTATTCCATGCAGACCTCTGGAGGAGTGGTGTTTGGGGCCACACAGACTTTGAACTCCCTCCGCAGATGTTCTATTGGGTTGAGCAGGCCCTAACCAATCTGGCGCCCTAGGCAAGATTTTAGGTGGCGCCCCCCCACATCGGGGGGGCGCAGTGAAGTGTATATACTCACAAGAAACCGAATAGCTTTGTCTTTGACCTTTTTTTTTTTTTTTTTACTTACAACTATACCTAATATATAAAGGGGTGGAAAAGTGACTATTACCTGCAGGGCAAACATTAGCTAGCCAGAAGGCAATAACAATGTAAACAAAAAACACCTGCTTAAAAGATCTAATACAAATGTCCCTGAGGAATGTAAGGTGGGAGTACTGTAATTACCTAACGTTACATTATTATTTTCCATAACAATTTAGCCCCCTCCACAATATTAACCCGACGTTAAAACAGAACTAGCTATTTATTGATTAGCAATTGCCGAATCATGTAACATTAGCTTAATGCTAAAAAGCCGGGTTACTATCACATTCTGTAACAGACAAATAATTTCATGTAGGCTAACGTTACCTACTTGCTACATCTGTCTTTTCTCGTTTCTACTCCTCTTCTTTTCTCTTTTTTCTTCCCTGGGCACCTGACAGTTTTGGCCGTTTTGACATCTTGTGTTGATTTTTTGATGTGGTGACGTCCAAAAAGAGTCATGATACGGGAAGGGAGGGGGCGTAATGTTGTAACAAATAATATTTCTATCAAATAGGCTTTACTTTGCATTTTAATTAACGTGGGATTATTTTTTGTATTTAGAAATAATAGTACCAACTTTTTTTTTCTCCAACATTTGTGGCACTGGCGTGGCGCCCCCTGATGGACGGCGCCCTTAGCATTTGCCTATACGGCCTATGCCACGGGCCGGCCCTGGGGTTGAGGTCTGGAGACTGGTTAGGCCACTCCAGAATCTTGGAATGCTTCTTATGGAGCCACTTCTTCGTTGCCTGGGCGCTGTTTGGGGTATCATTGGATCATTGGAAGACCCAGCCACGTCTCATCTTCAATGCTCTTGCTGATGGAAGGAGGTCTTTACTCAAAATCTCACGATACATGACCCCATTATTTTTTCCTTAAACCCCAAAGCATGATGTTTCCACCTCCAATGCTTTACAGTAGGAGTGGTGTACTTGGGATGCTATTTAGCATTTTTCTTCCTCCAAACATGACGAGTTGCTCTCATTTGACCACATGACTTTCTTCCAAAGCTCTGGAACCGCCACGTGATCCCAGGAAAACTTTAGACGGATCTGTGCTGGCTTAAGCTTCGGGGCACGTCTGACTAACGTTGTATGATTTGATTCCTTGTCAGCGTAGTGGTAACCTTTGTTACTTGGTCGCTGCTCATTCACCAAGTCCCCCTGTGGAGTTCTTGAAATTTTTGCTCACCGTTCCCAGGGTTAGTTCGATCTTACGGGATGAGGCCTTGCTTGGAGCTCCGGACCGATGGAGATTATCAATGGCCTTGTACAGTGGGGCAAAAAAGTATTTAGTCAGCCACAGATTGTGCAAGTTCTCCCACTTAAAATTGTAATTTTCATCATAGGTACACTTCAACTGTGAGAGGCAGAATGTGAACAAAAAAAATCCAGGAATTCACATTGTAGGATTTTTAAAGAATTTATTTGTAAATTATGGTGGAAAATAAGTATTTGGTCAATAACAAAAATTCAACTCAATACTTTGTAATATAACCTTTGTTGGCAATAACAGAGGTCAAACGATTACTATAGGTCTTTACCAGGTTTGCACACACAGTAGCTGGTATTTTGGCCCGTTCCTCCATGCAGATCTTCTCGAGAGCAGTGATGTTTTGGGGCTGTCGACGAGCAACACGGACTTTCAACTCCCTCCACAGATTTCCTATGGGGTTGAGGTCTGGAGACTGGTTCGGCCACTCCAGGACTTTCAAATGCTTCTTACGGAGCCACTCCTTCATTGCTCGGA
>NC_084573.2:34915000-34920000 GCF_033978685.3 Nerophis lumbriciformis
CATGTTTGGTAGCTTAAACATGTGATTTGTCTTGAAGAAGGTTAATGATAAAGATTGATAATAGGGTAGTAATTAAGCATGGATGAGAAGTATATTCGAGTGGTACATGATTAGTATAAATGATCAATAATTAGGGGCGAGGGGTATTTAAAAAGTGATATATCAGGTCAGGAGTTGTCCTGGCTGGTCCATCATTGATGTACTATTAAAGCAGGTGTGACTACATATCACTAATCATTGTTACTGAATGGTGTTCCCAGTTCTGCTGTCAGTTCTGGGCAACGGCGTGGTCCTGGTGATCTGTTACCGCCGCCGCAAGAAGATGGTGGGCACCGAGCTCCTCTGCGTCAACCTGGCCGTGGTGGATTTCCTGTGCTGCATCTGCTTCTACCCGCTCTCCATCCTGTCGTCCTTCCGACACGCGTGGCTGGGAGACTACTTCACGTGCGTTTACTACGGCCTGGGTTGCTTCATCTTTGGCCTGTGCGGCATGTTCACCATCGCCGCCATCAGCGTCATCCGCTACCTGAAGACCTGCTACAGCTTGGTTTACGGTGGGTGAAGGCTTTGGTACCCATTAGTCACTTTGGACTTGACATTTGTGGCGCCCCCTATAGGTTGTGCTCAAAATGATTTGGAAGACGTGCTAGCACAGGGGTCGTAAAGCCCAAATTTCCACTACACGTGGGCAAACAAATGCCATTTACACGTTTCTATCAAAATGTTGTACAAACCCCGTTTCCATATGTCAAGACTTGGTCCTGGGGTTTAGTTTTTCTAGAAGGCAACGAAAAGTTGGCTCGGGCGAGACGGGAATGTGAGAACATATTTATTTAATTTAGTACAAACGAAAAGCGTGCACAGTGGCGGAGAAACAACTTGGCTATGAAAACAAATACTTGCACAAAGGCAGAAACTATGAACAACAAAAAAAAACACTAACTGTGGCATTAATAAACAAAACTTACTTGGCATGGACAAAAGGAGCAGCATGAACGATGGACATGAAAAAAGTGTCAGAAATGTGCAGAGCATAAATGTGGAGATGTCACCAGAAAGACAAACTGAAAACAATGAACTTAAATACTACAGACATGATTAACGAAAACAGGTGCGTGACTCAAAACGTGAAACAGGTGCGTGACGTGACAGGTGAAAACTAATGGGTTGCTATGGTGACAAACAAGAGTGCACAATGAGTCCAAACGTGGAACAGGTGAAACTAATGGGTAATCATGGAAACAAGACAAGGGAGTGAAAAAGCCAGAAACTAAAGAGTCCAATAACTAAACAAAACATGACTAAAACAAAACATGATTACACAGACATGACACCATATGATTTGGGAAATTGTGTTAGATGTAAATATAAACGGAATTCAATGATTTGCAAATCCTTTTCAACCCATATTCAGTTGAACGCACTACAAAGACAACATATTTGATGTTCAAACTCATAAATTTTTTATTTTTTTTGCAAATAATAATTAACTTAGAATTTCATGGCTGCAACACGTGCCAAAGTAGTTGGGAAAGGTCATGTTCACCACTGTGTTACATGGCCTTTCCTTTTAACAACACTCAGTAAACGTTTGGGAACTGAGAAGACACATTTTTTGAAGCTTCTCAGGTGGAATTCTTTCCCATTCTTGCTTGATGTACAGCTTAAGTTGTTCAACAGTCCGGGGGTCTCCGTTGTGCTATTTTAGGCTTCATAATGCGCCACACATTTTCAATGGGAGACAGGTCTGGACTACAGGCAGGCCAGTCTAGTACCCGCACTCTTTTACTATGAAGCCACGTTGATGTAACACGTGGCTTGGCATTGTCTTGCTGAAATAAGCAGGGGCGTCCATGGTAACGTTGCTTGGATGGCAGCATATGTTGCTCCAAAAGCTGTATGTACCTTTCAGCATTAATGGTGCCTTCACAGATGTGTAAGTTACCCATGTCTTGGGCACTAATACACCCCCATACCATCACACATGCTGGCTTTTCAACTTTGCGCCTATAACAATCCGGATGGTTCTTTTCCTCTTTGGTCCAGAGGACACGACGTCCACAGTTTCCAAAAACAATTTGAAATGTGGACTCGTCAGACCACAGAACACTTTTCCACTTTGTATCAGTCCATCTTAGATGAGCTCAGGCCCAGCGAAGCCGACGGCGTTTCTGGGCGTTGTTGATAAACTATTTTCGCCTTGCATAGGAGAGTTTTAACTTGCACTTACAGATGTAGCGACCAACTGTAGTTACTGACAGTGGGTTTCTGAAGTGTTCCTGAGCCGATGTGGTGATATCCTTTACACACTGATGTCGCTTGTTGATGCAGTACAGCCTGAGGGATCGAAGGTCACGGGCTTAGCTGCTTACATGCAGTGATTTTCTCCAGATTCTCTGAACCCTTTGATGATATTACGGACCGTAGATGGTGAAATCCCTAAATTCCTTGCAATAGCTGGTTGAGAAAGGTTTTTTCTTAAACTGTTCAACAATTTGCTCACGCATTTGTTGACAAAGTGGTGACCCTCGCCCCATCCTTGTTTGTGAATGACCGAGCATTTCATGGAATCTACTTTCATACCCAATCATGGCACCCACCTGTTCCCAATTTCACCTGTGGGATGTTCCAAATAAGTGTTTGATGAGCATTCCTCAACTTTATCAGTATTTGTTGCCACCTTTCCCAACTTCTTTGTCACGTGTTGCTGGCATCAAATTCTAAAGTGTCACGTCTGTGTGATCATGTTTTTGTTTTGGTCATGTTCGTTTTGGTTTTTGGACTTTTTGTGCACTTTTGTTTTGTCACCGTAGCAACCATTAGTTTTCACCTGTCACGTCACGCACCTGTTTCACATTTTGAGTCACGCACCTGTTTTCGTTAATCATGTCTATAGTATTTAAGTTCATTGTTTTCAGTTTGTCGTTCTGACGACATCCCCATATTTATGCTTCTGCACACTCTCCACACCCTTATGATCCTTGCTGCTCTTTTTTTCATGCCGGTTCCATGCCAAGTAAGTTTTTGTTTATTAAGCCACAGTTAGTGTTTTTTGTTGTTCATAGTTTTTGCCTTTGTGCAAGTGTTTGGTTTCATAGTTTGTTCTCCGCCATTGTGCGCGCCTTTTGTGTACTTCCTTGTTTTGTATTTATAGTCTTTGAATAAAAAATGTACTCACATTCCCGTCTCGCCCGAGCCAACTTTCCGTTGCATCCCGGAAAAGCAAACACTCAGGACCAAGTCATGACATAAAGTTAATGATTATTTGCAAAAAAAAAATGTTTATCAGTTTTGTCGGAGGCAGATATTTACATATATCCGAATTTAAGTTGTACTTCTTCCATTTCTTTGTCATATTTGAAAACAGCTGGTGTTTTCCACTTCTTCTCTTGATGCTCTGTCAGCAAGCAAACTGTGTGTGTTAACCTTGAGTTCTTTGGAATGTATTATGGCTAGGGAGACGTTGTGCTTGTGTTATGATCTAGGGAGGGGGAAGGAAAGAGAGGCTTTTGGCGTTGGGAAGACAGACCATTTTGGGGAGGCGCGATAGAATGTTCTAGGGTTAGACTGGTCTCAATCAAAATGTAAAAATAAGGGTTAGACTGGTCTCAATCAAAATGTATATTGGTAAAGCTTTGAGAATATACGACAAAATACCTATTCTGTCTCCGGTGGTTTTTCAACTCAGCTTTAAGTGTCGGAAAGAACTTGGGAGCGAATTGTGACTTGAATTCCCTGGGAGGAACAACTGGTCCAAAACGCAACAGTTTGAACATCAAATATGTTGTCTTTGTAGCATATTCAACTGAATATGGGTTGAAAAAGATTTGCAAATCCGTTTATATTTACATCTAACACAATTTCCCAACTCATACGGAAACGGGGTTTGTAGATCTCGGGTCCGGACAAGGTCTTCCTGTGGCTGTCAATAGATGAAAGAAACCGACACCTCCATGTCTCATCCCATCGCACTCTGGAGTTTCACAAGCGGGCGAGCTGAACTCAATGTAACACAAAGTTGTGTAATAACTTCTGTACAATCATTCAAATATTGAATTAATATTGTAAGACTGTCATCCTGTGTTTCTGTCTGATTATAATTGTAAACAAAAAAGTAATCAAGTATGAGTACCAGCATTGGTATGACCCTGTACCGTGACTTCTACGTATCATTGTTGCCTTTCTTTCCCTTGTAGCCGTGTGGCTCAAGGGCGCCAACATCCGGCTGGTGTGTTGCGCCATCTGGCTGGTGGCGGCGGTGTGGTCCAGCTTCCCTCTCTTCGGCTGGGGCGAGTACGTCCCCGAGCCGTACGGACTGTCCTGCACCATCGCCTGGCGCGGTTACCACACCTCCGCCAAGGACGCCGCCTACGTCATTTGCTCCTTCACCTGCTTCACGCTGCTGCCCGTCCTGCTCATCGTGGTGTCCCAGTTCCAGATCGTCTATAAGGTCTCCCGCTTTTCCTACTCGCTGTCGGCACGAGGCGTTCACAACAACCTGCGGCGGGCTGAGAAACGACTCTCCATGGTGAGCATTTAACGTCCTTGGAAAATGGCACACTATAGCATACTTGCCAACCTTGAGACCTCCGATTTCGGGAGGTGTTTTAACCCCCAATTCCAAGCCTTGATGCTGAGTGCCAAGCAGGGAAGAATGCTGGTATGAGCTTTTAAACATAACCCGTTAACTGCTGCCAATCAAATGGTGAATAAGATACTCTTTAGGGTTCATATGTTTGTAAATCTGACTGTGATGAAGTCAGTGCCTCACCAGCCATCAACCTCACCGCACGTCACTGATATATATATATATATATATATACATATATATATATATATATATATATATATATATATATATATATATATATATATATATATATTAGAGATGCGCGGATAGGCAATTTATTTCATCCGCAACCGCGTCAGAAAGTCGTCAACCATCTGCCATCCACCCGATGTAACGTTTGATCAGAACTGCACCCGCCCGTTGTTATATA
>NC_084573.2:34925000-35017500 GCF_033978685.3 Nerophis lumbriciformis
CTGTAGAGATGAAATAGTCTTGTGATTTTTTTTCCCACACATACATATATTGCGCTCTACTACGGTATCGAGCACTATTTTTTGGATAACCTTATTAAGACACATATATATATATATATATATATATATATATATATATATATATATATATATATATATATATATATATATATATATATATATATACATATACATATATATATAAAAGAAATACTTGAATTTCAGTGTTCATTTATTTACACATATACACACACATAACACTCATCTACTCATTGTTGAGTTAAGGGTTGAATTGTCCATCCTTGTTCTATTTGTCACTATTTTTCTAACCATGCTGAACACCCTCACTGATGATGCATTGCTGTGTGGCGCGCAAAAAGTGCTTTCATCAAATGCACTAGATGGCAGTATTGTCCTGTTTAAGAGTGTCACAACATTGCTGTTTACGGCCGACGAACTGCTTTACGGTAGACAAAAACGTGACTGCTGTTGTTGTGTGTTGTTGCCGCGCTGGGAGGACGTTAATGAAACTGCCTAACAATAAACCCACATAAGAAACCAAGAACTCGCCCTCCATCATTCTATAGTTATAACGTGATTGGGCAGGTACGCTGTTTATTTTGTGTGCCTGAATTTCGGGAGATTTTCGGGAGAAAATTTGTCCCGGGAGGTTTTCGGGAGAGGCGCTGAATTTCGGGAGTCTCCTGGAAAATCCGGGAGGGTTGGCAAGTATGACTACAGTGCTCCTGATGTATAGAGCAGTGTTTTGATTGATTGATTGATTGATTGAGAAGTTTATTGACATCTTAAAGAATTGAATCCATGTATTGCTTTAAAAAGGCAAATGGATGGGCAGGCACAAAAAGCCAAAAGGCTTGTTTCCATTCTGGTCCATTAAATATTCATCACATTTGATACATTCAATAATAAAAGATATATAACCTGTAACATGTATATTAAAAATTATGTTAAATTTTTGTATAAATAATGTACATATACACAGTATACATGTGTCAGGTGATTTGAAAAACAATATATACAAAAAATAGGGGGGGTATATACTAGGGGTGTAACGGTACACAAAAATTTTGGTTCGGTACCTACCTCGGTTCAGAGGTCACGGTTCGGTTCATTTTCGGTACAGTAAGAAAACAACAAAATATAAATTTTTTTGGCTATTTATTTACCAAATGTGTAAACAATGGCTTTATCCTTTTAACATTGGGAACACTATAATAATTCTGCCCACGTTAATAATCAACATTAAACTGCCTCAAATTGATGCTCAGATTAAATAAAATGACAAAACTTTTCTTCTACATATAAAAAGTGCAATATTAAACAGTTTCAAGTCAACTCATCATACTTAATGTATTACAGCATTTGGGAAGCCTGTAGTTGATTTTTATTATGTAAATGTTTTATTTTTATCAATGGCAGGGACCCTGCCATTCAAAACTAGGCTGCTGCATTACCAATGATTAATGTAACTATAGCGGAAAAAATAGTACAATAGCAATAGGAGAGACTACACACACACACACACACACACACACACACACACCGCAAAATGAGCTGACGTTACGCTAAAAGCTAATTAGCCTTCACCTCAAGCCAGCTGAGCTGCAGTTTAAGTTTCTAGAAGGTCAACGGGCTCATAGTGATATTACTACTAGTTGACTGGGAGGTGTTTATTATCATTTGGGGAGAGTCCGCTGCCTGATGCTCACCTGCTAAACACCTATCTGCTCGACGATGAAGCGCTGACTTCATGCGCTCTGAATACGCACTGCTGATTGGCTGTTACCGCTTTTTGTGTAACCAATCAGATGGTTGTGTGGGTGGGACCATTGGCGTTGTTAGGTCTATTTTAGGGGGGCTCAAGCCCCCCTAAAATATTCTTAAGCCCCCCCTAAATAATTTGGTGTTTTTTTGTTTTTTTTTTACAAATAAATGTCGACATATTCATTATAAAGTGGCCCAAATATGAGTTTAAATAAATAATCATATAACCTGTTATTATTCACTCAGTTTCCCCTCACTTCGTAGCGTAAGGTAGAGAGCCCCTTTCGTGCGTCGGTATCCAATCCATTCCACTTGTTCATATAGAAAATGCCCACATCACTCAAATTCCAGCCCGCATTTTCTCTGCGACCTTGCTTGCGGTCCTGCAGGTGTACAAAGCACATTATCTTCCTTTACAATGAGTGGAAGCTGCACAAAACCTTGTGTGTGCAATTGTAAATCATTTATTTTTTTAAGTTTTGTGTTTCTTGTAGAATCTATATAAAGTAATATACATAAGCCTATTGTTAAAATAATGAAAAAAAACATCATTAAATATATTTGTTTTATTGTATTGTTACATTAATAGCTGTTTTATTATTATAGGATGGCTTGTTAAACATTTAATAGGATTTTCAGAGGGAGGAAAAACCAAGACATTTAATATAAAATGTAAAATGAATAAATACATAAAAAGAAAAAGAAAATATATGGTTAAAAGCCATCGTCCCGGGGAGCATTTCATTTCGTCCGGTGCATTTAAAAAAAAAAAATAATAATAACAATGAATAATTTCTAAGTCTTTGTTAGCCGTTTGTGAAGTTTTGTGCTCGTGCGTAACATTCGCTCGCATCCTGTGCATCTCCTGGGGGCAAAGCCCCCCCTGTCCTTAAAAGCTAGTGACGCCCCTGCTTTAACTTAACTTAAACTTTACACATACAAACTGTAGCACACAAAAAAGCACATTTAATAAAAAAAAACGTTATTATGGTCTTACCTTTACTTATAAGTGCGGGAACAGTGGTGTTCGTGTTAAAAGGAGTTGTGAATGAATGAAATATGAAATCAGTGCTGCAGTCTGCAGGTGTACCTAATGTTGTGTCCCTGCAGTCGTTTTACGGCTCCTCCGGCGCGAGCAATGTTTGTTTTTGCACTTTTTGGCTTCTTGTTAAGTGACTTTTTTTGGGTGGATTCGGTCTTGCACGTGGAGGGTTTGGGTGTGGGCTTTGGTTGGTGTGGCGCTCCCGTCGGGGGGTGCAGTCTGCAGCGGAGGTGCATTAACCGGCACCAGGAGGCGGGATTACTGCGAGCCTCACACAGTGCGTCTTCGCAGCAGTTTTATGATCGCTCAGCACAAGAAATACGTTACACACATACAGTTGTTGACAAAATACACTGTACATTATATACCTCAGCTAACTAAACTATGGAAATGTATAATATAGTTCATATAGCAATACAGTCTCACTGCACAGCAGGCCAGCAGTTAGCCGAGTCCGGAATCCATGTTGAGGCACTGAGTGACGTGCCTCAACTGGCTGCTGATCACCGCACCGTCTCTTCTCAGTATTTGAACGGCAAATGTGAAAATTCAGCGATTTTGAATAAAAATAATCTAAAACTGGTGAAGTTAAATGGAAAATAACTTTATAGTATAATCACTGGATACATATAACAATTTAATTAATTTTTTTTCTTTTTACATTTTTTTTCTTTCCATGATGGCAGGTGAGGCGGGGCCTCACCTGCCTCTAGTGACCGCACGTCACTGCAGTATACATGTGTCAGGTGATTTGAAAAACAATATATACAAAAAATAGGGGTGGTATATACTAGGGGTGTAACGGTACACAAAATTTTCGGTTCGGTACGTACCTCGGTTCAGAGGTCACGGTTCGGTTCATTTTCGGTACAGTAAGAAAACAACAAAATATAAATTTTTTTGGCTATTTATTTACCAAATGTGTAAACAATGGCTTTATCCTTTTAACATTGGGAACACTATAATAATCCTGCCCACGTTAATAATCAACATTAAACTGCCTCAAGTTGATGCTCGGATTAAATAAAATGACAAAACTTTTCTTCTACATATAAAAAGTGCAACATTAAACAGTTGCAAGTCAACTCATCATGCTTAATGTATTACAGCATTTGGGAAGCTTGTAGTTGATTTTTATTATGTAAATGTTTTATTTTTTATCAATGGCAGGGACCCTGCCATTCAAAACTAGGCCGCTGCATTACTAATGATTAATGTAACTATAGCGGAAAAAATAGTACAATAGCAATAGGAGAGACTACACACACACACCGCAAAATGAGCTGACGTTACGCTAAAAGCTAATTAGCCTTCACCTCAAGCCAGGACTGCGAGCGAGCTGAGCTGCAGTTTGTTTCTAGAAGGTCAACGGGCTCATAGTGATGTTACTAGTAGTTGACTGGGAGGTGTTTATTATCATTTGGGGAGAGTCCGCTGCCTGATGCTCACCTGCTAAAACCTACCTGCTCGACAATGAAGCGCTGACTTCATGCGCTCTGAATACGCACTGCTGATTGGCTGTTACCGCTTTTTGTGTAACCAATCAGATGGTTGTGTGGGTGGGACAATGCTGTGTGCTGAGACAGAGAAGCAAAGCAGCTTGTTAAGACTTTAGCTTAGAAACTCGTTCGGTACACCTCCAAACCGAACCGAAACCCCCGTACCGACACAGTTCAATACAAAACCCGTACCGTTACACCCCTAATATATACACTATGTACATGATATTATGTACATGACTGTGCACATGTTGACTCCCAAGAGTGTGCAAAACAGAATGAGAAAATATATATACACTATAACATAAGTAACGGTACACAAAAATTTCGGTTCGGTACGTACCTCGGTTTAGAGGTCACGGTTCGGTTCATTTTCGGTACAGTAAGAAAACAACAAAATATACATTTTCTGGTTATTTGTTTATCGAAATTTGTAGACAATGGCTTTATCCTTTTAACATTGCTTTAAAATAGCTGTGTGTGTGATGGATGTGAGCCACCACTAGGCTGATCAGTGCAACAGCAGGCAGTCATGAATGCTAAGCATAACAATAACATACATATACACACAGGGTCCATTGCCAGGGTTCATGCGGTCAACATATATCAAACAAAAACTAAATAAGATGAGGCTCAGAATTGGATTCTTAACAAAACCTTTCTACATATAAAGTGCAACATTTCTACATATAAAGTGCAACGTTAAACTGCTTCAAGTTGTTGCTCAGATTAAATAAAATGACAAAACTTTTCTTCTACATACAAAAAGTGCAACATTAAACAGTTTCAAGTCAACTCAGCCTCAGATTAACTTTTCTTTCCCCCCCCCCAGCCTTTAACCCTGGTGACTTTCACTCAATCTTCATGTTTTTTGCCAGAAAAATCAGTTTATCCACATAGTGGAGGTAGTGCCTGGCTAACTTGGCAGTAAGAGGATATATGGGCTCATTGTTCTTCCACCATAGAAGTGGCTCAAAATCTAGTTTTTAATGCAATATGGTCTTAAATCTGCTGCTATAAAAACATTTGTTATTGCTTTAGCCCTGCCTGACTCGCCGAGGAGAGGCTGCTTGAATGCGGTGGGAGCTGTGTTTGTTCGTCTTTCTCTTCGTTGAAGCGATGTTATCCATTGTTGTATCGCACCGCGAAGCCCAAATGTTCCCAAACGGGAGATCTTAACGAGGCAGGAGGGTCTTCCAGCTCTGGCTTTTTGCATTTTGTAGTAGCATGGTCATTTCTAGAATGCCGTGTGTTGTGCCTCAGTGTGCATTGTTTACACAACGTGCGGTACGCTACTTAATATGTTCGTGTGGAAACTTGTTTGGTACACCTCCGAACCGAACCCCCCGTACCGAAACGGTTCCCATACAAATACACGTACCGTTACACCCTTACTATAACCACATATAAATACTATAGCCACATATCAATATATTATGGTGTAGTCCAGGGGTCGGCAACCCAAAATGTTGAAAGAGCCATATTGGACCAAAACTACAAAAACAAATTTGTCTGGAGCCGCAAAAAATTAAAAAGCCATATTACATACAGATAGTGTGTCATGAGATATAAATTGAATTAAGATGACTTAAAGGAAACTAAATGACCTCAAATATAGCTACAAATGAGGCATAATGATGCAATATGTACATATAGCTAGCCTAAATAGCATGTTAGCATCGATTAGCTTGCAGTCATGCAGTGACCAAATATGTCTGATTAGCACTCCACACAAGTCAATAACATCAACAAAACTCACCTTTGTGCATTCACGCACAACGTTTAAAGTTTGGTGGACAAAATGAGACAGAAAAAGAAGTGGCATAAAACACGTCTTAGAAAGTTGGAGAAAGTTATACATGTAAACAAACTACGATGAGTTCAAGGACCACCAAAATTAGTAGGACAAAACGGCGCTCGAATCAGTGAAGCATGTTTAATACAAACAGTGTGCTTTATAACAATTAGGGAGGTTTTTGTCATGTTTGTCCTCCTACAGAAACCATATTAAAACAAAAAATATATGTTTTTTCCCCATACTTGCCAACCTTGAGACCTCCGATTTCGGGAGGTGGGGGTGGGGGCGTGGTTAAGAGGGGAGGAGTATATTGACAGCTGGAATTCACCAAGTCAAGTATTTCATACACACATATATATATATATATATCTACATCCTGAAAATATGCAAACAAAACTCTGTTTGGATAATTGATACTTCAAACTTGCATAAATAAATATTAAGGAATATAACATAACTTGGCTTCTGAGAGCTTCAAAATGTAATGAATAAAATGCTAAAGTTGTTGATAAACAAGCAATTATTTTAATAATTAAATATGGTCATTTTAAATGAATTATTATGATCATTTAAAATTAATTATTTCAAATATGTTTATTTTATTGTATAATTCTATGGCTGGATGTAATAAGGAGTCAGAAAAAATACAAATAAAAATACAATTAATTATGATGTTTTTAGCAAAATATAGAATAATAAATATATTTATTTTTAGGTAAGATAAACATAATAATACAATTTATCTCTAGTCTGGATGATTTAGATCTAGTTCTTGTCACCCTGTTGTCCTCCCGTCGTGAAAAAAGGCTGTCCTTACTCAGGTCCGCACGGAGCTGGAGGGGGCGTGGCCTCCAGCTCCGGCTGAAAATCGGGAGATTTTTGGGAGAATATTTGTCCCGGGGGGTTTTCGGGAGAGGCGCTGAATTTCGGGAGTCTCCCGGAAAATTTGGCAGGGTTGGCAAGTATGTTTTCCCCTCATCTTTTTCTATTTTTCATACATTTTTGCAAAAGTTCCAGAGAGCCACTAGGGCGGCGCTAAAGAGCCGCATGCGGCTCTAGAGCCGCGGGTTGCCGACCCCTGGTGTAGTCAATATATATACACTATAAACACATGTAAATATATATACACTATAAACACATGTAAATATATATACACTATAACCACATATAAACCTGATTGATGCCTCGGAAAGTTGCTGGGGATCAATTTTGGTTCAGATCAGGTAGAGGTAGAGCTGAGTTTTAAAATTTAGTAGGGAAGTTGGAATGTTAAGGTCTGTGGGTAGTGCATTCCACTGTGTGGTGGCAAAATAGTAGAATGCATTTTTTTCCCATGAGAATTTGGGGGGGTTAGGCATACTTGCCAACCTTGAGACCTACGATTTCGGAAGGGGGGGATTTCAGTGTTCATTTATTTACACATATACTCGTTGAGTTAAGGGTTGAATTGTCCATCCTTGTTCTATTCTCTGTCACTATTTTTCGAACCATGCTGAACACCCTCTCTGATGATGCATTGCTGTGTGGCACGCACAAAAGTGCTTTCATCAAATGCACTAGATGGCAGTATTGTCCTGTTTAAGAGTGTCACAACATTGCTGTTTACGGCAGACGAACTGCTTTACGGTAGACAAAAACGTGACTGCTGTTGTTGTGTGTTGTTGCCGCGCTGGGAGGACGTTAATGAAACTGCCTAACAATAAACCCACATAAGAAACCAAGAACTCGCCCTCCATCATTCTACAGTTATAACGTCATTGGGCAGGCACACCGTTTATATTGTGGGAAAGCAGACCTGAGTCCGCCTGAATTTCGGGAGATTTTCGGGAGATAATTTGTCCCGGGAGGTTTTCGGGAGAGGCGCTGAATTTCGGGAGTCTCCCGGAAAATCCGGGAGGGTTGGCAAGTATGGGGTTAGGTCCGAGGAACTCCCTCTGGTGTAGTACCTGTGAGCATCACTAACTCTGGTGAAATAGTCGGACAGGGTACTTGGGGACAGTTTCTCTGAGTAGTTTGAATACCAGGCACATTGCGATTTGGTGTACTCTTTCCTCAACTCGAAGCCATCCCAATTTGGCAAAGTGGGCTTGAGTGAGGTGAGTCCTGTGTTGGAGGTTGAGCAGTAGTCTCACCAGCTGGTTTTGGGTAGTTTGCAGTTTAGTTTTTAGTGGCTTGGGGATACTGGTGAACCATGTGGTGCAGGCGTAGTCAAAATGACACTGTATGAGGGCACCGGCAAGGGTCCTAAGTAGAGATGTCCGATAATATCGGCCAATAAATGCTTTAAAATGTAATATCGGAAATTATCGGTATCGGTTTCAAAAAGAAAAATGTATGACTTTTTAAAACGCCGCTGTGTACACGGACGTAGGGAGAAGTACAGAGCGCCAATAAACCTTGAAGGCACTGCCTTTGCGTGCCGGCCCAGTCACATGGTTGGGGTGGGTGGCGTGGTTGGGGGCGTGGTTGAGAGGGGAGGAGTATATTTACAGCTAGAATTCACCAAATCAAGTATTTTATATATATATATATATATATAAGAAATACTTGACTTTCAGTGAATTCTAGCTATATATATATATATATATATATATATATATATATATATATATATATATATATATATATATATATATATATATATATATATTTATTTTATTATATATATGTATGTATAAATAAAAGAAACACTTGAATTTAAGTGTTAATTTATTTACACATATACACACACATAACACTCATCTACTCATTGTTGAGTTAAGGGTTGAATTGTCCATCCTTGTTCTATTCTCTGTCACTATTTTTCTAACCATGCTGAACACCCTCTCTGATGATGCATTGATGTGTGGCACGCACAAAAGTGCTTTCATCAAATGCATTAGAGTCTGGAATCTTCCATCTCTCCCTAGCATGGCCCAAAACCAGTCAATCTTTGCTTCCTGAGGAAGATCTTCAGTGCCAAGCACTTGGTAGTCCACTACTTCTTCCCGGAGGCTATCCAGGTCCAATCGCAGCTGCGGCTTGGAACTTACAAGCTGTTATGAGAGTAGCGTATGTGTGTGTGTGTGTGTGGCCCTTTAATAGGTGAGCGTGTGAGGTGAGTGACGTCAGTGAGTGTGTGGGCGAGAGAAGAGAGGGAGCGGTAGCGTGAGTGCGGGCGGGGACTATTTTGTTTTGTGTTGGATTGGCTGTGTGCAAGCAATCAATAAAGCAAGATTTGCAACTAATCGCCGGACTCAGGCAGGAAAGGTGCAACAAAGCGTATTTCTTCATCTTACTCGTCGTCGGCGTCGCCATGGCTGTATCTTCCTCGTTCTTCTGCTTCGTCTCCTTGTTGTGTGCGCGGTTGTGCACTGCACTCTCTAAAAGCCGTATGTGTTATTGATGCACTAGATGGCAGTATTGTCCCGTTTAAGAGTGTCACAACATTGCTGTTTACGGCAGACGAACTGCTTTACGGTAGACGAAAACATGACTGCTGTTGTTGTGTGTTGTTGCCGCGCTGGGAGGACGTTAATGAAACAGCCTAACAATAAACCCACATAAGAAACCAAGAACTCGCCCTCCATCATTCTACAGTTATAACATGATTGGGCAGGCATGCTGTTTATATCGTGGGAAAGCGGACTCAGCTCCGCCTGGATTTCGGGAGATTTTCGGGAGAAAATTTGTCCCGGGAGGTTTTCGGGAGAGACGCTGAATTTCTGGAGTCTCCCGGAAAATCCGGGAGGGTTGGCAAGTATGGCTTAGCTGTTGTGTAGCTGCTCGCTCCTAGTAGCCAATAGCCTGCCATGTTCACCTTTTGTAAATGACTTCAAATCAAATCAAATCAACTTTATTTATAAAGCACATTTAAAATTTACCACAGGGGTAGCCAAAGTGCTGTACAATGGGCAGGTTAAATAAATAAAATATATTATTTAATAAATAAATACATTTATTAATAAATGAAATAGAATAAATAAATACATAAATACATAAAAACATAAAAACAGGTTAAATAAATAAATAAATAAATAAATAAATACAAAAATAAATAAAAAGAATAAATAAATACATAAAATAGAATAAATAAATACATAAAATAGATACATAAAATACATAATATAAAAATAAAATAGATACATAAAATACATAATATAAAATACATAAAATAGAATAAATAAATACATAAAAACATAAAAACAGGTTCACATCAGGTGTATTATGGGGCGCCATTGCAGGATGGATATCACTCAGTGTTAAAAGCCATGGAATAAAAGTATGTTTTTAAGAGAGATTTAAAAACAGGAAGAGAGGAGGCTTGTCTAATACTCAGAGGTAGGTCGTTCCAGAGCTTGGGAGCAGCAGCGGCGAAAGCTCTGTCACCTCTAAGCTTCAGACTTGACTAAAATACAAGAAAAAAACCAACCCAGGTGTTAAACGGCTGGTCAATTTTGCATAAGTAAACACGCCGCATGTATCGGAGTTTATATCAGAGATTTTAGATGCACTCCTGTTGCTTTTGACAACAATAAATGGACCCGAATTAAATGTCTACTGAAGAGGACGTGGGTTCTTTGGAATATACACAATTAGACTAACACGGAAGGGAGAAATGTGGCACCCCCCCCCCCGGTCCTTAGCTGTCTGGAAATGTGGCCCCCAAAACAATTTTAGTTAATAATATTGGTTAACCGTACAATTTATCAAACACCTCTCAGCACTGTGCATGAGTACTCATTATCAATCTGTATATTAATGTTGTATCTGAGTGGGAACACACACATGTTATAGATGTTTGCAAATTGACTGAATGTACACGATCAATGTGCCCACTGTGCAGACTGTGATGATGTTATGCTATATGTATATATTGTAGGGGTGTAACGGTACGCAAAAATTTCGGTTCGGTACGTACCTCGGTTTAGAGGTCACGGTTCGGTTCATTTTCGGTACAGTAAGAAAACAACAAAATATAAACTTTTGGGTTATTTATTTACCATATTTGCAAAATCTTCCACCAAAAATATTTTTCTTAGTGGAATATTTGATGTGAAGTAATGGGAACCTTAGATAGGTCAATAATTCACAATAACATTGATTTTGATTCAATATTATGTTTTGAGCAATGAAAAAAAACTTTTTACAAATTACATTTAAGCTTTTTTTATTTCACTTTTGTTATGTTTTTGTTTATTTTAATAGTATTTTTAGAATGTGCCGTGGGCCTTTAAAGGGGAACATTATCACCAGACCTATGTAAGCGTCAATATATTGTCACGTGGGGTTGCAGCTTGCTGCGGGATCGTTCCTCCAATGCTACACGGACTACTCCGGACGACAGCGTTGGTTTATTTAACTTAAATAGTAAATGGATACAAACAGACAAAAAACAAACAAAAGGAAAGCGTGCCGTTCGCACGAGAAGCTAAAACAAAAACTTACTTAGCACCGGATTCAGGAATCAAGACCAGGAATAAACAAACGTGACTGTTGCATACAGCAAACAACGAAGCTACCATGAGTGACCGGAAAAGGCAGAACTAAATAGAGTCTCTGATGAGCAACGGGTGTACGAAAAGGCAGGTGAAAATCATAAGTAACCATGGTGACTAAACTCAGGAAGTGCATAACCAGGAACTAAAAAACAAACCGATAACACAAAACATGATCCGACCACGGATCATGACAGAGCCCCCCCCTTAAGGACAGATTCTAGATGTCCTAAAAACAAAACACATGCAGGGTCAAAAGTCACGGGAGGGCGGAGGGAGGACTTGGCGGTGGATCGCCAGGCCAAGTGTCCCCGAATCCACCGAGGCAAAGTCAAGTGGCGGCGGCGAGTGGAACGACGCTGCAGCCGGTGAGGCGGGCGCCCAGGTAATGGCCACATTGGTGGCCGACTGGGAGGTGGGCGCACTTGGCGAGGCGGACGACCAGGGAATGGCCACATTTGTGGCCGACGGGGAGGTGGGCGCACTTGGCGAGGCGGACGACCAGAGAGCGGCCACATCCGTGGTCGACGGGGAGGTGGGCACGACGGCGTCGTCGTCATTGTCATGGCAGGCTTGGGCGCAGACGACGAGTCAGGCGTGGACGCAGCAGCAGACGAGTCAGGCGTGGACGCAGCAGCAGACGAGTCAGGCGTGGACGCAGGTGTGGGCGGGCGACGAAGCTTGGCGTGGTGCGGACACGGGCGGCGAAGCTTGGCGTGGTGCGGGCACAGGAGCTTGAGCCAGCCGTGGTGCAGGCACAGTGGTCGGATCATGACATATATACCTTGATGTTGCAGAAAAAAGACCATATATTTTTTTAACCGATTTCCGAACTCTAAATGGGTGAATTTTGGCGAATTAAACGCCTTTCTATTATTCGCTCTCGGAGCGATGACGTCACAACGTGACGTCTTGTCGGGAAGCAATCCGCCATTTTCTCACTTTCGTCGGTGTGTTGTCGGAGGGTGTAACAACACGAACAGGGATGAATTCAAGTTGCACCAGTGGCCCAAAGATGCGAAAGTGGCAAGAAATTGGACGAAATTTGTTCAAAATACGAGGGTGTGGGGAAAGCCGACGAAATGGTCAGTCGTTTGTTCCGCACACTTTACCGACGAAAGCTATGCTACGACAGAGATGGCAAGAATGTGTGGATATCCTGCGACACTCAAAGCAGATGCATTTCCAACGATAAAGTCAAAGAAATCTGCCACCAGACCCCCATTGAATCTGCCGGAGTGTGTGAGCAATTCAGGGACAAAGGACCTCGGTAGCACGGCGAGCAATGGCGGCAGTTTGTTCCCGCAGACGAGCGAGCTAAACCCCCTGGATGTCTTGGCTCACACCGTCCCTTATGCCACCGAAGATGATGAAGAGAAGAATATCGACCCTAGCTTCCCTGGCCTGCTGACATCAACTCCAAAACTGGACAGATCAGCTTTCAGGAAAAGAGAGCGGATGAGGGTATGTCTACAGAATATATTAATTGATGAAAACTTTATTCATTACTCGCGGTTTTACGTAAATGATTATACATAAACTGTGTTTACCAATAATTTAGCTTAAAAACATTTATTTTTTTCAATCATTCGAGTACATTCGGGTAGTCTTGTGTAATGCAGTATTTTGTGTCTATTTATGGTTAACCTGAGTGCTGAAATGGTGGAAAAATATATGTTCTTAGCGCGCCTGAAATGGGCTGTCTGCACTCTCAAAGTGCATGTTGTTGCCAAATGTATTTCATATGCTGTAAACCTAGTTCATAGTTGTTAGTAATTATCTTATCAGACAGTGTTAAGCCGCTGAAATCCGAGTCTGAATCCGAGCTAATGTCGCTATACCTTGCTGTTTGTTTGTGTCGGCTTCACTATGTGACGTCACAGGAAAATGGACGGGTGTATATAACGATGGTTAAAATCAGGCACTTTGAAGCTGTTTTTAGGGATATTGCGTGATGGGTAAAATTTAGAAAAAAACGTCGAAAAATAAAATAAGCCACTGGGAACTGATTTTTAATGGTTTTAGCCCTTCTGGAATTGTGATAATGTTCCCCTTTAAAACATTAGCTGTGGGTCGCAAATGGCACACTTTTGACACCCCTGCTATAGATAATAAAAACTTAAATGTGATAAATCTATGGATAAAAAGCAGAGCCTGGCGACGCATGCGCTTTTATCATAACTCTATCTCTCTCTCTGTCTCTGCCCCTCCCTCACCAATGCTGCTGTTTGTTTTGTTTTTAACCCCTTCTTAACCCTGAACGTACATTGAAAATACACGCAACCCTAACTCAAAATGCCGGACATTTGAGGCATTTAAGAAACTCCGTCCTGACAGCCCCGCAAAAGAGGACATGTCCGGTGAAAAGAGGACGTATGGTCAGTCTATCGTAGCCCGTTATCTGCTATCATGCCGTGTGTTGTGCCTCGGCGTGCATTGTTTACACGACGTGCGTTACGCTACTTAATATGTCCGTGTGGAAACTCGTCCGGTACACCCCCGTACCGAAACGGTTCAATACAAATACACGTACCGTTACACCCCTAATATATTGTTTCATACTGAGTGTATCATTTTAGTTATGTGAGCCGAGAGTGTCTAATAAAGCAGAATAAAACAAACAAAAAAAAGCCTCGTTGTTCATTAAATTACAATCATTACTATCATTGACCCAAATATAAAATAACATCTCTCTTTCATTATTATTATAATTATATAAATACTTTTTTTTTTTTTCATGTTTGATGACTGCTTTATTGATCACCGTTATCTTTAAATCAGCACTTTGGTCACTTTCCCCAAGCAGGTCTCATCAGGTCACTTCGGCATGTGAGTGACAGGAAGAAAAGCTCCGACTCGCTTTGGGAGAAAGTAGTTTGGTGCCACCCGTTGGTGTAGCATGCTATCTGAAGTGCAGCCAACATTACATGCAGATAATGTGTCACGAGATGTGCAAAACTAAATTATGTACGAAGAGGATAGAAGTAAAGGATATTAAACGAGCTCAGATATACCTACAAAGGAGGCATAATGATGCAATATGTACACCACGCTAGCCTAAATAGCATGTTAGCATCGGTTAGCTTGCACTGACCAAATATGCCTGATTAGCGCTCCAACAAGTCAATAACATCAACGACGCTCACCTTTGCGCATCCACGCACAGTATAAAACCTTTGGTGGACAAAATGAGACAGAGAAGGAGCGGAAGATTTTGCATATAAACAAACTGCTGCGTCACAGTCCACACTCTGGTGGGTTCAAGAACCGCCGAAATAAGTAGGACAAAACGATGTTCGCCAAATAGTCTCATCAGTGAAGCATACACACACACATATTAAACAGTGGTAGTTCTAACAATTGGGAAGGTTTTTTTTCTCATGTTTGTCCTCAAACAAAAAAACAAAACAAAAACAATATACTTACCCCCCCCCGTCTTTTTCCATTTTCAATCCTTTTTCGAGAGCCGCGGGTTGCTGACCCCACGATTATTGTGTGTTATTGGAAAAGTAATTCATACTGACCAAACTGGCTTTGTGGAAGGTCGACAATCTTCAGACAATACAAGGACGTTGTTTAATGTTGTTTACTATGCTAGAAGTCTCCCTTATTCCACAGCAGTATGTACTGTTGATTATTCCACAGCAGTATCTATTGTTGATTATTCCACAGCAGTATGTACTGTTGATTATTCCACAGCAGTATGTATTGTTGATTATTCCACAGCAGTATGTACTGTTGATTATTCCACAGCAGTATGTACTGTTGATTATTCCACAGCAGTATGTACTGTTGATTATTCCACAGCAGTATGTACTGTTGATTATTCCACAGCAGTATGTACTGTTGATTATTCCACAGCAGTACGTACTGTTGATTATTCCACAGCAGTATATATTGTTGATTATTCCACAGCAGTATATACTGTTGATTATTCCACAGCAGTATGTACTGTTGATTATTCCACAGCAGTACGTACTGTTGATTATTCCACAGCAGTATGTACTGTTGATTATTCCACAGCAGCAGGCCCGGCCCTAACCAATCTGGCGCCCTAGGCAAGATTTTAGGTGGCGCCCCCCCACATCGGCAGTGAAGTGTATATACTCACAAGAAACCAAATAGCTTTGTCTTTGACCTTTTTTTTTTACTTAAAGAAAGCAAATTAACAATCAGAATAGTTAACAAGATAAAAAAAATATGAATAAATAAATGAATGCAAAAAATAAAAAATGAATATATGAAATACAATATTTTTTACATACATATTGCTTAATTAACATTAATGATGTGCACTTTAACAACTAGGCTTACAACTATACCTAATATATAAAGGGGTGGAAAAGTGACTATTACCTGCAGGGCAAACATTAACTAACCAGAAGGCAATAACACCTGCTTAAAACATCTAATACAAATGTCCCTGAGGAATGTAAGGTGGGAGTACTGTAATTACCTAACGTTACATTATTATTTTCCATAACAATTTAGCCCCCTCCACAATATTAACCCGACGTTAAAACAGAACTAGCTACTTATTGATTAGCAATTGCCGAATCATGTAACATTAGCTTAATGCTAAAAAGCCAGGTTACTATCACATTCTGTAACAGACAAATAATTTCATGTAGGCTAACGTTACCTACCTGCTACCTCTGTCTTTTCTCGTTTCTAATCCTCTTCTTTTCTCTTTTTTCTTCCCTGGGCACCTGACAGTTTTGGCCGTTTTGACATCTTGTGTTGATTTTTTGATGTGGTGACGTCCAAAAAGAGTCATGATACGGGAAGGGAGGGGGCGCACCGTGCGGGGGGGCGTAATATTGTAACAAATAATATTTCTATTATATAGGCTTTACTTTGCATTTTAATTAACGTGGGATTGTTTTTTGTATTTAGAAATAATAGTACCAACTTTTTTTTTTTTTCTCCAACATTTGTGGCACTGGCGTGGCGCCCCCTGATGGACAGCGCCCTTAGCATTTGCCTATACGGCCTATGCCACGGGCCGGCCCTGCACAGCAGTATGTACTGTTGATTAATCCACAGCAGTATGTACTGTTGATGCGGCGAAGGCGTTCGACCGCATAAATTGGTCATTTATTTGATACAATGGATGAAGATTCTTTATACGAGGCCCACGGCTTCAGTCAAAACCAATAATCATATTTCACAGCCATTTTCAAGTAAAAGAGGAGCAAAACAGGGAAGTCCTGCATCTGGATTATTATTTGATTTGATTATCGAAACCTTAGCCGCAAAAATACGAAGCGTAAATAATAGTCATGGTATAAAAATTGCTTTTAGTATAATAAGCTATCGATGTAATGTGATGACATACAGTAGTTGTCTACCTGTCACATGTTGACTCCTCTCTTCACTACGTAAATAAGGTCATCACTTCACTGCAAAAACTGAAATCTAAGTAAGATTAAATATCTCAAATAAGGGTGATATTTGCTTATTTTCTGTCTGATATATTGAGTAAAACATGCTTGAAACTAGAATATCAACTGTTGCAAAGCTGTGTCATCAACACTCACAAGTATAAAACTACTTTTTTAAAGCCCTACTGAAATGCGATTTTCTTTTTTTAAACGGGGATATCAGGTCCATTCTATGTGTCATACTTGATCATTTCGCGATATTGCCATATTTTTGCTGAAAGGATTTAGTAGAGAACATCGACGATAAAGTTCGCAAATTTTGGTCGCTGATAAAATAGCCTTGCCTGTATCGGAAGTAGTAAAAATTCAGTGCAAAAAAAAATGAATGTGTAGTAATTCAGAGTAGAAAAATTCAATGTGAAATAATTTACTGTCTAAAATATCAGTGTATATAAATTCAGTGTGTATAAATTCAGTATGTAAAAACTCAGTGTAAAAAAATTCAGTGCAGAAAAATTCAGTGTTTAAAAAATACAGTGTAAAATAAATAAATGTATAAAAATTCAGTCCAAAAAAATACAGTGAAGAAAAATTTAGTGTACAAAAAATAGGTGCAAAAATTTCAGTGTAAAAAATTCAGTGCAGAAAAATTCAATGTGTAAAAAATTCAGTGTATAGAAATTCAGTGCAGAAAAATTCAGTGTAAAAAATTAACTGTACAAAAATACAGTGTAAAATAAATAAATAAAAATTCAGTCCAAAAAAATTCAGTGAAGAAAAATTCAGTGTACAAAAAATAAGTGCAAAAAATTTAGTGTATAAAAATTCAGTGCAGAAAAAATCAGTGTATAAAAATACAGTGTAAAATAAATAAATGTATAAAAGTTCAGTCCAAAAAAAATACAGTGAAGAAAAATTCAGTGTACCAAAAATAGGTGCAAAAATTTCAGTGTAAAACATTCAGTGTGTAAAAATTCAGTGCAGAAAAATTCAATGTGTAAAAAATTCAGTGTATAGAAATTCAGTGCCGAAAAATTCAGTGTAAAAAATTAACTGTACAAAAATACAGTGTAAAATAAATAACTAAAAATTCAGTCCAAAAAAATTCAGTGAAGAAAAATTCAGTGTACAAAAAATAAGTGCAAAAAACTCAGTGTAAAACATTCAGTGTGCAAAAATTCAGTGAAAAAAAAAAGAATGTGTAGTAATTCAGGGTAGAAAAATTCAGTGTGATATAATTTAGTGTCTAAAATTTCAGTGTAAAAAATTCAGTGTGTATAAATTCAGTACGTAAAAACTCAGTGTAAAAAAAAATCTCAGTGTATAAAACAGTCAGTGTAAAAAAAATCAGTGTAAAATAATTAATTGTATAAAGATTTAGTGTGTAAAAATTTAGTGCATAAAAATTCAGCGTGTAAGTACAGAAAACTCAAGACCCACTTCCAGTAAATATAAGACTGAAGCAATTGTCTTTGAACCATCCAATTAGGTGTCGAGTTTAAAGTAAAAAAATCAGGTACATTCTGTAAATTCAGTGTCAAAAAAACCTTTCTTAAAGGCCTACTGAAATGCCATTTTCTTATTTAAACGGGGATAGCAGGTCCATTCTATGTGTCATACTTGATCATTTTGCGATATTGCCATATTTTTGCAGAAAGGATTTAGTCGAGAACATCGACGATAAAGTTCGCAACTTTTGGTCGCTGATAAAAAAAGCCTTGCCTGTACCGGAAGTAGCAGACGAGTAGCGTGACGTCACAGGTTGTGGAGCTCCTCACATCTGCACATTGTTTACAATCATGGCCACCAGCAGCGAGAGCGATTCGGACCGAGAAAGCGACGATTTCCCCATTAATTTGAGCGAGGATGAAAGATTCGTGGATGAGGAAAGTGAGAGTGAAGGACTAGAGGGCAGTGGGAGCGATTCAGATAGGGAAGATGCTGTGAGAGGCGGGTGGGACCTGATATTCAGCTGGAAATGACTAAAACAGTAAATAAACACAAGACATATATATACTCTATTAGCCACAACACAACCAGGCTTATATTTAATATGCCACAAATTAATCCCGCATAACAAACACCTCCCCCCTCTCGTCCATATAACCCGCCAATACAACTCAAACACCTGCACAACACACTCAATCCCACAGCCCAAAGTACCGTTCACCTCCCCAAAGTTCATACAGCACATATATTTCCCCAAAGTCCCCAACGTTACGTACGTGACATGCACATAGCGGCACGCACGTACGGGCAAGCGATCAAATGTTTGGAAGCCGCAGCTGCATGCGTACTCACGGTACCACGTCTGCGCATCCGACTCAAAGTCCTCCTGGTAAGAGTCTCTGTTGTCCCAGTTCTCCACAGGCCAATGGTAAAGCTTGACTGTCATCTTCCGGAAATGTAAACAATGAAACACCGGCTGTGTTTGTGTTGCTGCAGCCGGCCGCAATGCACCGCTTCCCACCTACAGCTTTCTTCTTTGCTGTCTCCATTGTTCATTGAACAAATTGCAAAATATTCACCAACACAGATGTCCAGAATACTGTGATGAAAACAGACGACTTAATAGCTGGCCACCATGCTGTCCCAAAATGTCCTCCACAATCCGTGACGTCACGCGCTGACGTCATCATACCGAGACGTTTTCAGCAGGATATTTCGCGCGAAATTTAAAATTGCACTTTAGTAAGCTAACCCGGCCGTATTGGCATGTGTTGCAATGTTAAGATTTCATCATTGATATATAAACTATCAGACTGCGTGGTCGGTAGTAGTGGCTTTCAGTAGGCCTTTAAAGTAATACTTTCTTATTTCAAGCATGAAATTAAAAAAATCATGACTTTGACACAATTGTGTCTCATAATTAAAACAGATGACAGCCAAATGGACTTTGCTGTTTTATTTTCAATGAAACAATAGAAAATACGTACTCATAGTAGTACAGTTGGCACAGTACAGTAAACGGACAGTTAATATTTAAACATTTAACATGTGACATTTCTAACAGAAATAGTTCATGCACATTCAGGTAAATTCTTCAAAATTACAATTTAAAAAAAAGATATATATATATATATATGCGCACTAATTGACTGAAAGAGCACGCACTTGGCGCGATGATGTCATGTTATCCATGGAAAAAAGCATTTTTAGACAATATGATTTGCCTGAGCGGCTAGTAGACCCCGAGAGTAAGAAGCGGTCGCCTTGTTGCCTTTCCATTAAGAACAATAAACTAGTTTCTAGTATAAGTTTGCTGGTTTCAAGAAATGTAATACCGAGAGTGTCATTATGTCAAGATAATGGCACTAGCATTTACTTCATTTAAGAATATTTTTCAACATATTGAGAAAAAAGGTATCATTTTTTTTTTTCTACCTAGAAAAGTGCACTTGTTATTAGTGAGAATATACTTATTTTAAGGTATAAGTTAGCTAATTGTACTTGTTTTGGAAAGTCTTGACAAGCCACATTTTCTTGTTCTATTGGCAGATAATTTTGCTTAGTTCAAATAAAATACTCCTAATTTTTGTACATTTTTTTTCTTGTTTTTGAACACTGACTTTTTGCAGTGTGGCTGTTTATCAGGGTATACAGTCAATTGGGAAAATGTGAAATATTACCACTTGATAAACATTGCAAGAAATTCAAAAAGTTCAGAAGTCCATCCATCCATCCATTTTCTTCCGCTTATCCGAGGTCGGGTCGCGGGGGCAGCAGCCTAAGCAGGGAAGCCCAGACTTCCCTCTCCCCAGCCACTTCGTCCAGCTCTTCCTGTGGGACCCCGAGGCGTTCCCAGGCCAGCTGGTAGACATAGTCTTCCCAACGTGTCCTGGGTCTTCCCCGTGGCCTCCTACCGGTCAGACGTGCCCTAAACACCTCCCTAGGGAGGCGTTCGGGTGGCATCTGGTCAGAACCACCTCATCTGGCTCCTCTCGATGTGGAGGAGCAGCGGCTTTACTTTGAGCCCCCCCCCGGATGGCAGAGCTTCTCACCCTATCTCTAAGGGAGAGCACCGGCGGAGGAAACTCATTTCGGCCGCTTGTACCCGTGATCTTGTCCTTTCGGTCATAACCCAAAGCTCATGACCATAGGTGAGGATGGGAACGTAGATCGACCGGTAAATTGAGAGCTTTGCCTTCCGGCTCAGCTCCTTCTTCACCACAACGGATCGATACAGCGTCCGCATTACTGAAGACGCCGCACCGATCCGCCTGTCGATCTCACGATCCACTCTTCCCTCACTCGTGAACAAGATTCCGAGGTACTTGAACTCCTCCACTTGGGGCAAGATCTCCTCCCCCAACCCGGAGATGGCACTCCACCCTTTTCCGGGCGAGAACCATGGACTCGGACTTGGAGGTGCTGATTCTCATCCCAGTCGCTTCACACTCGGCTGCGAACCGATCCAGCGAGAGCTGAAGATCCTGGCCAGATGAAGCCATCAGGACCACATCATCTGCAAAAAGCAGAGACCTAATCCTGCAGCCACCAAACCGGATCCCCTCAACGCCTTGACTGCGCCTAGAAATTCTGTCCATAAAAGTTATGAACAGAATGGGTGACAAAGGGCAGCCTTGGCGGAGTCCAACCCTCACTGGAAACGTGTCCGACTTACTGCCGGCAATGCGGACCAAGCTCTGGCACTGATCATACAGGGAGCGGACCGCCACAATCAGACAATGCTTAAACCAAAAACAAACAAAAGGTGAGTACCCCTAAGAAAAGACCTTGAATAGACCTGCTTTGGACACTTCATTGTGGTTAAAGAAACTTGAAATGCTATAACAAAATGATCACCTGTCCTCTATTGTGGTCTATTGGTGATGCGTTCAGTGCGACTTGGATTTAATAGTTTCACATAATAGATAGTGATGTAATGTTATGTGCTCTGTCCAGGCCGCAGTGTCCTCATTATGGGATGAAGCTGCATCAATGGAGCAGAACAAGACTTAAAGGGCCCGCTCAAACACACCAATGGGCCAGCAGGGCCTCCATTATTCCTTTCTCCCCCTCATTAGTTAGGGGGAGACTCACTTGCCTGCTGAAAACCAGCACTTCTTTCCCTCCGCTCTGCAGGGTGCTCAGCACTGGACAGGACTCCCCACAGGCGCCAGCATGGACCCACCAGGTTGTGGAGGTGCGGTAACGATGAGGAGAGGAAGCTACGACGAAGCCACGGCCTCTCTGCGCCCTGTGAGTTCTGCTTTGTACGCCTTCATTGACTCTCACCTCGTTATTCTCCGTTTCCGCTCCACAACGTTGTGCAAGTTTACTTTTACATTCCAGGGAAACAGTGGCTGACTAGGTCTGTGCCGTTAGTCATATTTTTAAAACCCAGCCTCACTGTGCATTTAGAGCTCTCGTCGCCGTCATGCTCGCTCCACAGTGTTGTGTGTGTCCCAGGAAGTCGGTCTATGTGCTTGCTGTTTCTCTGCATTTTCACTGTACTAGTTTTGTTTTGAATTAACTGCAACTTTACTTCGCGTTAAGCAGTCCAGTTCTGTTTGTGTTTGCTCCACAGTGTTGTGTGGCCATTTTAATGTTCCAAAAAAGCCAGCCTGCCTATGTGTTTCTGTTTCGCTGCATTTTCGTTATTTTATTTGGTTGTAAACTCTAGCTTCACTTGACGTTTAACATTCCAGTTGTGGCACTCCACAATGTTGTGTGTATCCATTTTTTTGTTTCCCAATGATCTTGACCGGGAAATATGAACTTTGCCAAGTAATTCCAGTCGTATCCTTGCTTGCTGCACAGTCTTGTTTTGTTCTAGGGAGCCAGTATGCTTATGTTCTCAAATTTCTCTGCACTTTTACTGTAGTATCCATTTTTATTTGGTTCTAAACCACAACATGACTTAGTGTTTAGTCTTCCAGTCGTCTTCGTGCTCGCTCCACAGTGTTGTGAGTCCAATTTTATGTTCCAGGGAGCCAGTTGGTCCATGTGCTTGCTATTTCTCTGTATTTGCACTATAACATCCCTTAGTTTTGTTTTAAACTCCAAACTTTACTTTGTGTTTAGTCTTCCAGTCGCCTAGGTGCTCACTCCACAGTGTTGTGTGGGTCCAATTTTATCTTCCAGCAAACCAGTCAATCTATGTGCTTGCCATTTCTCTGTATTTGCGCTATAATATCCCTTAGTTTTGTTTTGAATTCCAAACTTGACTTTGTGTTTAGTGTTCCAGTCGTCTCGGTGCTCACTCCACAGTGTTGTGTGTGTCCAATTTTATCTTCCAGCAAACCAGTCAATCTATGTGCTTGCCATTTCTCTGTATTTGCGCTATAATATCCCTTAGTTTTGTTTGGAACTCCACACTTTACTTTATGTTTAGTCTTCCAGTCGTCTCGGTGCTCACTCCACAGTGTTGTGTGGGTCCAATTTTATGTTCCAGCAAACCAGTCGATCTATGTGCTTGCCGTTTCTCTGTATTTGCACTATAATATCCCTTAGTTTTGTTTTAAACTACAAACTTTACTTTGTGTTTAGTGTTCCAGTTCTTTCTAAGTTCGCTCCACAATGTTGTGTGGCCATTTTTTGTTCCAGGGAGCCAGTCGCTCTGCGTGCATTGCTGTTTCTCGGCATTTGCGCAATAATAGTTATTTGTTTTGCTTTAAACTCCAAAAATTACTTCGCATTAAGCATTCCAGTTCTGTCCGTGTTCGGCCCACAGTGTTGTGTGGCCATTTTAGCCTGCCTATGTGTTTGTTTCTCTGCATTTTGTCTACGATCGTTCTTTTATTTGGTTGTACACTCCAGCTTCACTTGACGTTTAGCGTTCAAGCCGTGGCACTCCACAATGTTGTGTGAATCCATTTTCATATTCCCCAGTTATCTTCAACAGGAAATGTGGACTTTAATTTATTTTTCTGACACTTTTTTCCTCAACAGCACTTCCAAAATATGTCTCAAAGACGGCGCTCTGCCCCGTCGCTGGTTTTGGGGAAGGCTTTGGGGATACCGTGGTCTCCGATCAGGTGCGTTGAACACTTTTCTTCCTCATTATAGTTGAAAATTCATCTGCAAATGTGCTGTAAGTGTTTTGAATAGGAATGAATTTAACGCCTCACTTCATTGTGGTCAATGGCGTATTTAATTGTTTGTTTTGAAGGGCGTCAAATGCTTGTTATCATAATTGCTGCAGTCATAAATGCTTGTTTGACAGCTTGAAATCAATATATTGTGTGGAGGAACACAACATCAATTGTTCTTTTTCTTTGTGTTGAGGCAACATGAATCAATCACAGTAAAGTGGTAAGCATCCATCCATACGTCTATTCGATACTGTATATCGCTCTTCCCCATTAGGGTCACAAGCAAACTGGAGCCTATCCCAGCTGTGTTGTTTTTAACTTAATTTCATAAAGATAGAATTTTTAAAAGTTTGCCCGCATTCTTTAATTATTCAATATAAATAACTTTGGACAGCCCTAATGCAGTTAATTATTTTTGTCATTATTCATTATTTGTAATTGCAATTTTAGTGTTCGAATCGGGGTCACGGCACCAATTGCTTTAAAAATGACCTGTGTTCCTTTGGCTGAACAGTGTTGCGTTTGGACCAGTTGTTCCTCCCAGGGAATTCAAGTTTCTGGTCGTCGCTCCCGAGCTCTTTACGACACTTAAAGCTGAGTAAAAGAACCACCAGAGACAGAATAGGTATTTTGTAATATATTTGCAAAGCTTTGCAAATATCATGAGACCAGTCCAGCATAGAACATTCAATCGCGCAGCTAAGATGGTCTGATCTAAAATATGGAAACCTTCTATTCTATAAAGTCTCTCTCCCTCCCACCCTCGCTGTCTAGTCTTTCCAGCCCAAACACATGCCCATTGTCCTCCGCACCTGGACATAAGACGAGATAAAAGAAGGAGTATCTCTCCTCTCCACATTCCAAAGTCAAGGTTAGCACACAGTATTCGCAGACAACCAAAAGACCACAATTTGGAAGAAAAACACTAGCTGTTTTGTAATGTGATTATGAAAATATATACGGATATATGTAAATATCTGCCTCCGACAATAGTCAAGGAAAGAGTCGTCAAAAAATTTGGTTCAAACATCGATGACATCTATTAAACAAGACAAGAAGCAAGGAAATAAACAGAGACAGAATTCAATTTGGCTCAATTGAGGAGAAACGTGTCGACCTGTAACCTCTTACGGTGTCACTACCGACCACGCAGTCTGATAGTTTATACATCAATGATGAAATCTTAACAGTGCAACACATGTCAATACGGCCGGGTTCCATCCATCCATCCATCCATCCATCTTCTTCCGCTTATCAGAGGTCGGGTCGCGGGGGCAGCAGCCTAAGCAGGGAAGCCCAGACTTCCCTCTCCCCAGCCACTTCGTCCAGCTCCTCCCGGGGGATCCCGAGGCGTTCCCAGACCAGCCGGGATATATAGTCTTCCCAACGTGTCCTGGGTCTTCCCCGTGGCCTCCTACCGGTCGGACGTGCCCTAAACACCTCCCTAGGGAGGCGTTCGGGTGGCATCCTGACCAGATGACCGAACCACCTCATCTGGCTCCTCTCGATGTGGAGGAGCAGCGGCTTTACTTTGAGCTCCTCCCGGATGACAGAGCTTCTCACCCTATCTCTAAGGGAGAGCCCCGGCACCCGGCGGAGGAAACTCATTTGGGCCGCTTGTACCCGTGATCTTGTCCTTTCGGTCATGACCCAAAGCTCATGACCATAGGTGAGGATGGGAACGTATATCGACCGGTAAATCGAGAGCTTTGCCTTCCGGCTCAGCTCCTTCTTCACCACAACAGATCGATACAGCGTCCGCATTACTGAAGACGCCGCACCGATCCGCCTGTCGATCTCACGATCCACTCTTTCCTCACTTGTGAACAAGACTCCGAGGTACTTGAACTCCTCCACTTGGGGCAAGATCTCCTCCCCAACCCGGAGATGGCACTCCACCCTTTTCCGGGCGAGAACCGTGGACTCGGACTTGGAGGTGCTGATTCTCATCCCAGTCGCTTCACACTCGGCTGCGAACCGAGTCAGTGAGAGCTGAAGATCCTGGCCAGATGAAGCCATCAGGACCACATCATCTGCAAAAAGCAGAGACCTAATCCTGCAGCCACCAAACCAGATACCCTCAACGCCTTGACTGCGCCTAGAAATTCTGTCCATAAAAGTTATGAACAGAATCGGTGACAAAGGGCAGCCTTGGCGGAGTCCAACCCTCACCGGAAACGTGTCCGACTTATTGCCGGCAATGCGGACCAAGCTCTGACACTGATCATACAGGGAGCGGACCCCCACAATCAGACAGTCCGATACCCCATACTCTCTGAGCACTCCCCACAGGACCTCCCGAGGGACACGGTCGAATGCCTTCTCCAAGTCCACAAAACACATGTAGACTGGTTGGGCAAACTCCCATGCACCCTCAAGGAGAGTATAGATCTGGTCCCCAGTTCCACGACCAGGACGAAAACCACACTGTTCCTACTGGATCCGAGGTTCGACTATCCGGCGTAGCCTCCTCTCCAGTACACCTGAATAGACCTTACCGGGAAAGCTGAGGAGTGTGATCCCACGATAGTTGGAACACACCCTCCGGTTCCCCTTCTTAAAGAGAGGAATCACCACCCCGGTCTGCCAATCCAGAGGTACCGCCCCCGATGTCCACGCGATACTGCAGAGTCTTGTCAACCAAGACAGCCCCACAGCATCCAGAGCCTTAAGGAACTCCGGGCGGATATTTATAAATGAAGATTCCTAATGAATGACACTAGAATAAGCACACATTTGATTGGTAAATCATAGTGTAACGACCTGGAATGACACTTTATGTGTGGTGTTGGAGTTGTCCGACTTTTTGTGTGGCTGTAAACGCATCACTGGCTAAGTGCCATATGTGCATGTGTCGGCGCAAGTGAGAAAGAGCGAGCGGCTGCTGTTGATACAACAAAGTTGCTTTTGGTCTGGTTTGTACTGCAGAAAATGACCACTTTTGCTAGATGTCATTTTTTTTACTAATGTTTTGGTGATGTGTTTATGGCCGACTATAAAGAGTTTTGCTCAGTAAAGTGATGGATGGAATTCATGTCCTCAAAGCGTCTCGACAGACGTTACAATATTTGAACAATGATGACCAAAACTATTTTCTCTGTCGTGTCGAAAATTGTTATGCGCTTATTTTTAGGGACCGCAATGTCCCTTTGGGACACAGGACCCTATTGAATTTGTAAGGTTTTATTCTTTATTAGGGCCCGCATGGCCCATCGTAAAAGGGTTAGGGTTAGTTAATATTATTATTATTCCGCAGCTTTGCGCTGTAATTTGACCCCCTTAACATGCTTCATAACTCACCAAATTTGACACACACATCAGTACTGGTGAACAAAACTATTTAATCAAAAAACCAAACCCCAAAACTCAAAATTGCGCTCTAGCGCCAACCTAGGAAGAAAACACAGACAAAACTGCCTCTGACTCCCAGTACGAATGTCGTAGAGACATGAAACCAAAACCTCTATGTAGGTCTGACTCAGACCTACATTTCATACACTGACATCCTTCAGCAAGAATCATCAGGAAGTTGGCAATTCCACCTTCAAAACAAAAGTTTCGTAAAAATAGTCATTTTTGTCTCTTTGTGCTATAATTTGACCCCCTTAACATGCTTCAAAACTCACCAAACTGAACACACACATCAGGACTGGCAAAAATTGCGATCTAATAAAAAAACCTAACCCCAAATCTCAAAATTGCGCTCTAGCGCCCCCTAGGAAGAAAACACAGACAAAATTGCCTTTAACTTCCAGTACGAATGTCGTAGAGACATGAAAACACTAGACAAAAGTATTGGGACACTTAGGACTAACACTAGACAAAAGTATTGGGACACTTAGGACTAACACTAGACAAAAGTATTGGGACACTTATGGACTACAAGTAGACAAAAGTATTGGGACACTTAGGACTAACACTAGGCAAAAGTATTGGGACACTTATGGACTACAAGTAGACAAAAGTATTGGGACACTTAGGACTAACACTAGGCAAAAGTATTGGGACACTTATGGACTAACACTAGACAAAAGTATTGGGACACTTAGGACTAACACTAGGCAAAAGTATTGGGACACTTATGGACTAACACTAGGCAAAAGTATTGGGACCCTTATGGACTACAATTAGACAAAAGTATTGGGACACTTAGGACTAACACTGGACAAAAGTATTGGGACACTTAGGACTAACACTAGACAAAAGTATTGGGACACTTATGGACTACAAGTAGACAAAAGTATTGGGACACTTATGGACTACAAGTAGACAAAAGTATTGGGACACTTAGGACTAACACTAGGCAAAAGTATTGGGACACTTATGGACTACAAGTAGACAAAAGTATTGGGACACTTAGGACTAACACTAGGCAAAAGTATTGGGACACTTATGGACTAACACTAGACAAAAGTATTGGGACACTTAGGACTAACACTAGGCAAAAGTATTGGGACACTTATGGACTAACACTAGGCAAAAGTATTGGGACCCTTATGGACTACAATTAGACAAAAGTATTGGGACACTTAGGACTAACACTGGACAAAAGTATTGGGACACTTAGGACTAACACTAGACAAAAGTATTGGGACACTTATGGACTACAAGTAGACAAAAGTTTTGGGACACTTAGGACTAACACTAGGCAAAAGTATTGGGACACTTAGGACTAACACTAGACAAAAATATTGGGACACTTAGAACTAGCACTGGACAAAAGTATTGGGACACTTAGGACTAACACTGGACAAAAGTATTGGGACACTTAGTACTAATACTATACCAAAGTATTGGGACACTTAGGACTAACACTAGGCAAAAGTTTTGGGACACTTAGGACTAACACTAGACAAAAGTATTTGGACACTTAGGACTAACACTAGACAAAAGTATTGGGACACTTAGGACTAATACTAGACCAAAGTATTGGGACACTTATGGACTACAAGTAGACAAAAGTATTGGGACACTTAGGACTAACACTAGGCAAAAGTATTGGGACACTTATGGACTACAATTAGACAAATGTATTGGGACACTTAGGACTAACACTAGACAAAAGTATTGGTACACTTAGGACTAACACTAGGCAAAAGTATTGGTACACTTAGGACTAACACTAGACAAAAGTATTGGGAAATATATAGACTACAAGTAGACAAAAGTATTGGGACACTTAGGACTAACACTGGACAAAAGTATTGGGACACTTAGGACTAACACTAGGCAAAAGTTTTGGGACACTTAGGACTAACACTAGGCAAAAGTATTGGGACACTTATGGACTACAATTAGACAAAAGTATTGAGACACTTAGGACTAACACTGGACAAAAGTATTGGGACACTTAGGACTAACACTAGACAAAAGTATTGGGACACTTAGGACTAACACTAGACAAAAGTATTGGGACACTTAGGACTAACACTGGACAAAAGTATTGGGACACTTATGGACTACAAGTAGACAAAAGTATTGGGACACTTAAGACTAACGCTAGGCAAAAGTATTGGGACACTTAGATCTAACACTGGACAAAAGTATTTGGACACTTAGGACTAACACTAGACAAAAGTCTTAGGACACTTAGGACTAACACTGGACAAAAGTAATGGGACACTTAGGACTAACACTAGGCAAAAGTATTGGGACACTTAGGACTAACCCTAGGCAAAAGTATTGGGACACTTAGGACTAACACTAGGCAAAAGTATTGGGACACTTAGGACTAACACTAGACAAAAGTATTGGGACACTTATGACTAACACTAGACAAAAGATTTGGGACACTTAGGACTAACACTAAACAAAAGTTTTGGGACACTTAGGACTAACACTAGACAAACGTATTGGGACACTTATGGACTACAAGTAGACAAAAGTATTGGGACACTTAGGACTAACACTGGACAAAAGTATTGGGACACTTAGGACTAACACTAGACAAAAGTATTGGGACACTTAGGGCTAACACTAGACAAAAGTATTGGGACACTTAGGACTAACACTAGACAAAAGTATTGGGACACTTAGGACTAACACTAGGCAAAAGTATTGGGCCACTTATGGACTACAAGTAGACAAAAGTATTGGGACACTTAGGACTAACACTAGACAAAAGTATTGGGACACTTAGGGCTAACACTAGACAAAAGTATTGGGACACTTAGGACTAACACTAGGCAAAAGTATTGGGACACTTAGGACTAACACTAGGCAAAAGTATTGGGACACTTAGGACTAACACTAGGCAAAAGTATTCGGACACTTATGGACTACAAGTTGACAAAAGTATTGGGACACTTAGGACTAACACTAGGCAAAAGTATTGGGACACTTATGGGCTAAAAGTAGACAAAAGTATTAGGACACATAGGACTAACACTAGGCAAAAGTATTGGGACACTTATGGACTACAATTAGACAAAAGTATTGGGACATTTTGGACTAACACTGGACAAAAGTATTGGGACACTTAGGACTAACACTAGGCAAAAGTATTGGGACACTTAGGACTAACACTAGGCAAAAGTATTGGGACACTTAGGACTAACACTAGGCAAAAGTATTCGGACACTTATGGACTACAAGTTGACAAAAGTATTGGGACACTTAGGACTAACACTAGGCAAAAGTATTGGGACACTTATGGGCTAAAAGTAGACAAAAGTATTAGGACACATAGGACTAACACTAGGCAAAAGTATTGGGACACTTATGGACTACAATTAGACAAAAGTATTGGGACATTTTGGACTAACACTGGACAAAAGTATTGGGACACTTAGGACTAACACTAGACAAAAGTATTGGGACACTTATGGACTACAAGTAGACACAAGTATTGGGACACTTAGGACTAAAACTGGACAAAAGTATTGGGACACTTAGGACTAACACTAGAAAAAAGTATTGGGACACTTAGGACTAACACTAGGCAAAAGTATTGGGACACTTATGGACTACAAATAGACAAAAGTATTGGGACACTTAGGACTAACACTGGACAAAAGTATTGGGACACTTTGGACTAACACTAGGCAAAAGTATTGGGACACTTAGGACTAACACTAGGCAAAAGTATTGGGACACTTAGGACTAACACTAGGCAAAAGTATTTGGACACTTAGGACTAACACTAGACAAAAGTATTGGGACACTTAGGGCTAACACTAGACAAAAGTATTGGGACACTTAGGACTAACACTAGGCAAAAGTATTGGGACACTTATGGACTACAAGTAGACACAAGTATTGGGACACTTAGGACTAACACTGGACAAAAGTATTGGGACAGTTTGGACTAACACTAGACAAAAGTATTGGGACACTTAGGACTAACACTAGGCAAAAGTATTGGGACACTTATGGACTACAAGTAGACAAAAGTATTGGGACACTTAGGACTAACACTAGACAAAAGTATTGGTACACTTAGGACTAACACTAGGCAAAAGTATTGGGACCCTTATGGACTACAATTAGACAAAAGTATTGGGACACTTAGGACTAACACTGGACAAAAGTATTGGGACACTTAGGACTAACACTAGACAAAAGTATTGGGACACTTATGGACTACAAGTAGACAAAAGTTTTGGGACACTTAGGACTAACACTAGGCAAAAGTATTGGGACACTTAGGACTAACACTAGACAAAAATATTGGGACACTTAGGACTAGCACTGGACAAAAGTATTGGGACACTTAGGACTAACACTGGACAAAAGTATTGGGACACTTAGTACTAATACTAGACCAAAGTATTGGGACACTTAGGACTAACACTAGGCAAAAGTTTTGGGACACTTAGGACTAACACTAGACAAAAGTATTGGGACACTTATGGACTACAAGTAGACAAAAGTATTTAGACACTTAGGACTAACACTAGACAAAAGTATTGGGACACTTAGGACTAATACTAGACCAAAGTATTGGGACACTTATGGACTACAAGTAGACAAAAGTATTGGGACACTTAGGACTAACACTAGGCAAAAGTATTGGGACACTTATGGACTACAATTAGACAAAAGTATTGGGACACTTAGGACTAACACTAGACAAAAGTATTGGTACACTTAGTACTAACACTAGGCAAAAGTATTGGTACACTTAGGACTAACACTAGACAAAAGTATTGGGAAACATATAGACTACAAGTAGACAAAAGTATTGGGACACTTAGGACTAACACTAGGCAAAAGTATTGGGACACTTATGGACTACAAGTAGACACAAGTATTGGGACACTTAGGACTAACACTAGACAAAAGTATTGGGACACTTATGGACTACAAGTAGACAAAAGTATTGGGACACTTAGGACTAACACTGGACAAAAGTATTGGGACACTTAGGACTAACACTAGGCAAAAATATTGGGAAACTTATGGACTACAATTAGACAAAAGTGTTGGGACACTTAGGACTAACACTGGACAAAAGTATTGGAACACTTAGGACTAACACTAGACAAAAGTATTGGGACACTTATGGGCTAAAAGTAGACAAAAATATTGGGACACTTAGGACTAACACTAGGCAAAAGTATTGGGACACTTATGGGCTAAAAGTAGACAAAAGTATTGGGACACTTAGGACTAACACTAGGCAAAAGTATTGGGACACTTATGGGCTAAAAGTAGACAAAAGTATTGGGACACTTAGGATTAACACTAGGCAAAAGTATTGGGACACTTATGGACTACAAGTAGACAAAAGTATTTGGACACTTAGGACTAACACTAGGCAAAAGTATTGGGACACTTAGGACTAACACTAGACAAAAATATTGAGACACTTAGGACTAACACTAGGCAAAAGTATTGGGACACTTAGGGCTAACACTAGGCAAAAGTATTGGGACACTTAGGACTAACAGTAGACAATGACAATGTGAAACGGAATCAATTCATTTCTGTCCTCTAAATGCTACACACAATACCTTGTTGAATGGGTAAAGACGGGAAACACCAGCAAAAGTCGGTTCCCGTCCAACGCGTCTTGCAGCTTTAATTTTATTTGATTTTGTGCGTGGCATAGGTTTGCCGTGCGCAGAGGACGCTTGAGCAGTGCGCAATTGCACAGGCGCGCACCTTAGAGGGAACGTTGCTACGGCGACTCTCTTAGATTCGCCCCCCATGACAGAAACATGTACGTTTATTCACAATGTACACCACCACGTACTGTAAAGGTCCATCCCACGCTGGCAAACCTGTGACATTCTACTTAAGTGGGAGTGAAGCAGCACTTTAAGTATTGTGTTATATGCAACTCATAAGGTAGCAAACTGAGGCGATATTGAAGAAAAGGGCAGGCAAGCAGCAAATGTAGCTTTGAACGTTTTATTTATTCCTTTTCTGTGGTCACCTGTGTTCCACAAAGCTCTTCATTATTCATAATTGTATTGTACACGTACGTTTACGTGCAGAAGCAGGAAATATAAGGAAAGCCAAAACAGACTCGGGTCTTTACAGTTGATTGAAGTGTTTTTGTTCAAGTCAACGCAACACAGTGAGTTGAAAACAACGCCTTATTCATGCAAATAAGATTTGAAGAGGCTTTGAAGTAAGCAATAATGGGAACTACTTTCAGGTTTTTGCGCAATAATATGACTTCGCCCCCACGCGTGTTTTGAATTGGGCCCACCTTTTGAGAGGCAGGGAAAGTACCGCAGCTGCTTTCGTTTACATTTCTCCGTCCACGCGTGGTGAGTGCCGTGGTTTCACTATTATTCCGCATCGTCTCTGAGTGACACATCACGATGGCGGCGTTATTGTTGGGCCGTAATCAATGACATCGCCGACGGCTCAAATACCGCGGATATGTGTTAAAGCCGTGTGAGATCTGCGGAAATGTCATTACAGATGAAAACAACCCTTTTGATATTGAACGTGGAAGCTGGCAATAAGCCGGTTTGATGGCTTGAAAGCTCAAGTCAATAACAACAAGTGTTGTTCGTCTTTTTATAGTAGTTGACAATATATAAGAAGAGCAGTGACGTGCGGTGAGGTTGATGGCTGGTGAGGCACTGCCTTCATCACAGTCAGATTTACAAACATATGAACCCTAAAGAGTATCTTATTCACCATTTGATTGGCAGTGTCATGACTGGGACTTTGGCTTGGTTTGTTCTCCCGTGGTGCAAATGAACTGGACTGGTCAAGGCTTGAAGGTGGGTACATGATTTATTTTAAACTATCAAAAAAAGGAATAAACAAAAAGCGCGCACAGTGGCGGAGAATAAAACTAGACTTTAAACACAAAACTTGCACATTGGCAGAAACTATGAACAATTAAACAAAAACACTAACTGTGGCTTAACAAACAAAAACTTACTTGGCATGGAACCGGCATGAAAAAAAAGAGTAGCAAGGGTCATCAGGGTGTGGAGAGTGTGCAGGAGCATAAATGTGGTGATGTCGTCAGGACGAACAACAGAAAATGAATGAACTTAAATACTATGGACATGATTAGTGAAAGCAGGTGCGTGACTCAAAACGTGAAACAGGTGCGTGACGTGACAGGTGAAAACTAATGGTTGCTATGGTGACAAGGGTGCACAATGAGTCCAAACGTGGAACAGGTGCGTGACGTGACAGGTGAAACTAATGGTTGCTATGGTGACAAAACAAAACAAAAGTGCACAAAAAGTCCAAAATTTAAACCGAACATTATTAAAACAAAACATGATCACACAGACATGACAGGCAGCAGTTAACGGGTTATGTTTAAAAGCTCATACCAGCATTCTTCCCTGCTTGGCACTCAGCATCAAGGCTTGGAATTGGGGGTTAAATCACCAAAAATGATTCCCGGGCGCGGCGCCGCTGCTGCCCACTGCTCCCCTCACCTCCCAGGGGGTGATCAAGGGGATGGGTCAAATGCAGAGGACAAATTTCATTACACCTAGTGTGTGTGTGTGTGACAATCATTGGTACTTTAACTTAACTTTAACTTTACACATACAAACTGTAGCACACAAAAAAGCACATTTAATAAAAAAAAACGTTATTATGGTCTTACCTTTACTTAGAAATTAAGTCCATGCGCCGCAATTAAAGCCCTCACTTCAACTTTCCACGTGCAAGATTGAATCTATTTAAAAAAGTGTAACCGAGGGTTTATAAACGTCGCCTATACTGTATGAAACTACAAAATAACTAACACGGAGGCTCCAGTTTACACGAGGACCACTTTATTTACCTTCTTTCAAAAACCTCCGCAACGTGACATCACTTCCGCTCTTAGCGCCTTCAAAATAAGAGCTCGAGGCATATACTGTATAACAGCGCATAACAGGAACTTAACATCACAAAGAGGAAAGCCCATGAAAATAGGTTACAAAAGCTATTTAATAAGAAGCCAAAAAGTGCAAAAACAATAATGTTCGTGTTGGAGGAGTTGTGAATTAGGTACACCTGCGGTCTGCAGGTGTACCTAATGTTGTGTCCCTGCAGTCATTCACAACTCCTCCAACACCAACATTATTGTTTTTGCACCTTTTGGCTTCTTATGAAATCATTTTTTAAAATAGATTCAATCTTGCACGTGGAAATTTTAAGTGTGGGCTTTAGTTGATATAACAATTCTACGGCGGGGGTGCAGGAGGCGGGGCTACTGGAGCCTCAGCCAGTGCGTCTTTTGCAGCCGTTTTATGATCGCTCAGCACAAGAAATACTTTACACACATACAGTTGTTGACTAAATACACTGTACATTATACACCTCAGCTAACTAAACTATGGAAATGTATAATATATTTCATATAGCAATACAGTCTCACTGCACAGCAGGCCAGCAGTTAGCCGAGTCCGGAATCCATGTTGAGGCACTGAGTGACGTGCCTCAACTGGCTGCTGTTCACCGCACCGTCGCTTCTCAGTATTTGAACGGCAAATGTGAAAATTCAGCGATTTTAAATAAAAATAATCTAAAACGGGTGAAGTTAAATGGAAAATAACTTTATAGTATAATCACTGCATACATATAACAATTTAATTAATTTCTTTTCTTTTTACATTTTTTTTCTTTCCATGATGGCAGGTGAGGCGGGGCCTCACCTGCCTCTAGTGACTGCACGTCACTGCTTAATTTACAAAATTAATACTACTCTTTTGAAAGCAATTGGTTGTACTACAATATTACTTTATATTAGGGATGTCCGATGATATCGGAAATTATCGGTATCGGTTTTTTATTATTGGTATCGTTGTTTAAAAAAAAAATATATATATATATATATTTTTTTTAATTAAATCAACATAAAAAACACAAGATATACTTACAATTAGTGCACCAACCCCAAAAAACCTCCCTCCCCCATTTACACTCATTCACACAAAAGGGTTGTTTCTTTCTGTTATTAATATTGTGGTTCCTACATTATATATCAATATATATCAATACAGTCTGCAAGGGATACAGTCCGTAAGCACACATGATTGTGCGTGCTGCTGGTCCACTAATAGTACTAACCTTTAACAGTTCATTTTACTCATTTTCATTAATTACTAGTTTCTATGTAACTGTTTTTTATATTGTTTTACTTTCTTTTTTATTCAAGAAAATGTTTCCAATTTATTTATCTTATTTTATGATTTTTTTTTAAAAAGGACCTTATCTTCACCATACCTGGTTGTCCAAATTAGGCATAATAATGTGTTAATTCCACGACTGCATAAATCGGTTGATATCGGTATCAGTTGATATTGGTATCGATAATTAAAGAGTTGGACAATATCGGAATATCGGATATCGGCAAAAAGCCATTATCGGACATCCCTACTTTCTATTAATGAGATGTAATAATGAGTTACACTACTTTTGTCACAACAAAAGCAGAAGTCTAAAGTTTGACATTCAATACAACTTTTAACATGACAACTTGTTTGACGCCAACAACCAGTGTTCAGAACGATGTCATGACATGATAACGGCGTTATCAACACTGATACTTTTACTAGTAACGAGTAGAGATGTCCGATAATATCGGACTGCCAATCTAACATAATAGTGAGAGTCCAGTCCATAGTGGATCTAACATAATAGTGAGAGTCCAGTCCATAGTGGATCTAACATAATAGTGAGAGTCCAGTCCATAGTGGATCTAACATAATAGTGTGAGAGTCCAGTCCATAGTGGATCTAACATAATAGTGAGAGTCCAGTCCATAGTGGATCTAACATAATAGTGAGAGTCCAGTCCATAGTGGATCTAACATAATAGTGAGAGTCCAGTCCATAGTGGATCTAACATAATAGTGAGAGTCCAGTCCATAGTGGATCTAACATAATAGTGTGAGTCCAGTCCATAGTGGATCTAACATAATAGTGTGAGTCCAGTCCATAGTGGATCTAACATAATAGTGTGAGAGTCCAGTCCATAGTGGACCTAACATGGTAGTGTGAGAGTCCAGTCCATAGTGGATCTAACATAATAGTGTGAGTCCAGTCCATAGTGGATCTAACATCATAGTGAGAGTCCAGTCCATAGTGGATCTAACATAATAGTGTGAGAGTCCAGTCCATAGTGGATCTAACATAATAGTGTGAGTCCAGTCCATAGTGGATCTAACATAATAGTGTGAGAGTCCAGTCCATAGTGGACCTAACATGGTAGTGTGAGAGTCCAGTCCATAGTGGATCTAACATAATTGTGTGAGTCCAGTCCATAGTGGATCTAACATAATAGTGTGAGAGTCCAGTCCATAGTGGATCTAACATAATAGTGTGAGTCCAGTCCATAGTGGATCTAACATAATAGTGAGAGTCCAGTCCATAGTGGATCGAACATAATAGTGTGAGAGTCCAGTCCATAGTGGATCTAACATAAGAGTGTGAGTCCAGTCCATAGTGGATCTAACATAATAGTGTGAGAGTCCAGTCCATAGTGGATCTAACATAATAGTGTGAGAGTCCAGTCCATAGTGGACCTAACATGGTAGTGTGAGAGTCCAGTCCATAGTGGATCTAACATAATAGTGTTAGATCCACTATGGACTGGACTCTCACTATTATGTTAGATTGGTAGTCCGATATTATCGGACATCTCTACTCGTTACTAGTAAAAGTATCAGTGTTGATAACGCCGTTATCATGTCATGACATCGTTCTGAACACTGGTTGTTGGCGTCAAACAAGTTGTCATGTTAAAAGTTGTATTGAATGTCAAACTTTAGACTTCTGCTTTTGTTGTGACAAAAGTAGTGTAACTCAGGTATAAATAGACTACCGCATTTTTCGGACTATAAGTCGCAGTTTTTTTCATAGTTTGGCCGGGCTCCAGTGCGACTTGTATGTTTTTTTCCTTCTTTATTATGCATTTTCGGCAGGTGCGTCTTATACTCCGGTGCGACTTATACTCCGAAAAATAAGGTAATATAGCGATAAAAAAATCTAACATATAAACGAATATGTACATAATATGTGTACATAATAATATATATACAGATATATTATATTATGTCTATAGCATATATACAATAAATAATAATAAATAAATAATAAATGTAAACTTTTGACCACGACTGTATATAATGCACGCACCAGTGGTATTGTGGAGGCTCCAAGAAAAACAGCTGTGTATCTTGACGCAACATGTAAACACCAACAGTCAGAGGTGCTTTCCCAGCAACCATTGCACCTGCACCATGAAAAGCACCTGTTTGCACCCCGCATTATTGCACCGGTTAACAAGTGTGTGTGTTGTCCCTGCAGGGAGGAGAGCTCCTGCCGGGTGTCCGTGGATCAGAGCCCTTTTGTCCACGGCCTCACCGGGGAGAACGGAGAGCTGCTGCTGGACGGGTGTGTGCAGGTGACCCAGGGCACAAAAAGCAGGGAGAGACATCTCTTTCTCTTCAGTGACCTTGTCGTGGTTGCTAAACTCAGGTAAAAAAAAAAGACCAAATATTCATCCATCTGTTCATTGTGCATGTATGGAGGTTAATGTGTGTCTTTTTTAAAGGCCCACTACTACCGACCACGCAGTCTGATAGTTCATATATCAATGATGAAATCTTAACATTGCAACACATGCCGATACGGCCGGGTTAGCTTACTAAAGTGCAATTTTAAATTTCGCGCGAAATATCCTGCTGAAAACGTCTCGGTATGATGACGCCGGCGCGTGACGTCACGGATTGTAGAGGACATTTTGGGACAGCATGGTGGCCAGCTATTAAGTCGTCTGTTTTCATCGCAAAATTCCACAGTATTCTGGACATCTGTGTTGGTGAATCTTTTGCAATTTGTTCAATGAACAATGGAGACAGCAAAGAAGAAAACTGTAGGTGGGAAGCGGTGTATTGCGGCAGGTGTTGTGCCGGATAACGCACCCCCCCCCCCCGCTGTAGAATGCACCCCCTGACTGTTGTGCCGGATAACTCAGCCGGTGTTTCATTGTTTACATTCCCGGAAGATGACAGTCAAGCTTTACCATTGGCCTGTGGAGAACTGGGACAACAGAGACTCTTACCAGGAGGACTTTGAGTTGGATACGTAGACGCGGTACCGTGAGTACGCATGCAGCTGCGGCATCCAAACATTTGATCGCTTGCCCGTACGTGCGTGCTGCTATGTGCATGTCACGTATGTAACTTTGGGGAAATATATGTGCTGTATGAACTTTGGGGAGGTGAACGGTACTTTGGGCTGTGGGATTGAGTGTGTTGTGCAGGTGTTTGAGTTGTATTGGCGGGTTATATGGACGGGAGGTGTTTGTTATGCGGGATTAATTTGTGGCATATTAAATATAAGCCTGGTTGTGTTGTGGCTAATAGAGTATATATATGTCTTGTGTTTATTTATTGTTTTAGTCATTCCCAGCTGAATATCAGGTCCCACCCGCCTCTCACAGCATCTTCCCTATCTGAATCACTCCCACTGCCCTCTAGTCCTTCACTCTCACTTTCCTCATCTCACAAATCTTTCATCCTCGCTCAAATTAATGGGGAAATCGTCGCTTTCTCGGTCCGAATCGTTCTCTCTGCTGGTGGCCATGATTGTAAACAATGTGCAGATGTGAGGAGCTCCACAACCTGTGACGTCACGCTACTCGTCTGCTACTTCCGGTACAGGCAAGGCTTTTTTTATCAGCGACCAAAAGTTGCGAACTTTATCGTCGATGTTCTCTACTAAATCCTTTCAGCAAAAATATGGCAATATCGCGAAATGATCAAGTATGACACATAGAATGGACCTGCTATCCACGTTTGAATAAGAAAATGGCATTTCAGTAGGCCTTTAAGAAAGGTTTTTTTGACACTGAATTTACAGAATGTACCTGAATTTTTGACTTTAAACTTGACACCTAATTGGATGGTTCAAAGACAATTGCTTCAGTCTTATATTTACTGGAAGTGGGTCTTGAGTTTTCTGTACGGAATTTTTACACGCTGAATTTTTATGCACTAAATTTTTACACACTAAATCTTTATACAATTAATTATTTTACACTGATTTTTTTTTTACACTGAGTTTTTACATACTGAATTTATACACACTGAATTTTTATACACTGAATTTTTTACACTGAAATTTTAGACACTAAATTATTTCACATTGAATTTTTCTACCCTCAATTCCTACACATTAATTTGTTTTGCACTGAATTTTTACACACTGAATGTTTTACACTGAATTTTTTTGTACTTATTTTTTGTACACTGAATTTTTCTTCACTGAATTTTTTTGGACTAAATTTTTATTTATTTATTTTACACTGTATTTTTATGCAGTGAATTTTTTACACTAAATTTTTATACACTGAATTTTTTACACATTTAATTTTTCTGCACTGAATTTTTATACATTGAATTTTTACACTGAATTTTTTTGGACTGAATTTTTATACATTTATTTATTGTACACTGTATTTTTATACAGTGAATTTTTTACACTGAATTTTTCTGCACTGAATCTTTATACACTGAAAGTTTTTACACTGAGTTTTTACATACTGAATTTATACACACTGAATTTTTATACACTGAATTTTTTACACTGAAATTTTAGACACTAAATTATTTCACATTTAATTTTTCTACCCTGAATTACTACACATTAATTTTTTTTGCACTGGATTTTTACACACTGAATGTTTTACATTGAGTTTTCACATACTGAATTTATACACTGAATTTTTATACACTGAATTTTTTGTACACTGAATTGTTCTTCATTGAATTTCTTTGGACTGAATTTTTATACATTTATTTATTTTACACTGTATTTGTATACAGTGAATTTTTTACACTGAATTTTTCTGCACTGAATTTTTATACACTGATTTTTTTACACATTGAATTTTTCTGCACTGAATTTTTATACACTGAATTATTTTACACTGAGTTATTACATACTGAATTTATACACATTGAATTTTTATACACTAAATTTTTTACACTGAAATTTTAGACACTACATTATTTCACATTGAATTTTTCTACCCTGAATTACCACACACTGAATTTTTACAAACCGAATGTTTTACACTTATATTTTGTACACTGAATTTTCTTTCACTGAATTTTTTTGGACAGAATTTTTATACATTTATTTATTTGACACTGTATTTTTATACAGTGAATTTTTACACACTGAATTTTTTTGCACTGAATTTTTATACACTGAATTTTTTACACATTGACTTTTTCTGCACTGAATTTTTATACATAGAATTTTTTTTTAGATTACATTTTAGACAGTGATTTTTTTCACCTTGAATTTTTCTAGACTGAATTTTTATACACTGAATTTTTTACACATTGAATTTTTCTGCACTGAATTTTTATACACTGAATTTTTTTACACTGAGTTTTTACATACTGAATTTATACACTGATTTTTTTTCCACTGAATTTTTATACATTTATTTATTTTACACTGTATTTTTATACAGTGAATTTTTTACACTGAATTTTTCTGCACTGAATTTTTATACACTGAATTTTTTTACACATTGAATTTTTCTGCAATGAAATTTTCTGCACTGACTTTTTTTACACTGAGTTTTTACATACTGAATTTTTATACACACTGAATTTTTATACACTGAATTTTTTACACTGAAAGTTTAGACACTAAATTATTTCACATTGAATTTTCTACCCTGAATTACTACACATTAAATTTTTCTGCACTGAATTTTTATACACTGAATTTTTATACACTGAGTTTTTACATACTGAATGTATACACTGAATTTTTATACACTGACTTTTTTGTACACTGAATTGTTCTTCACTGAATTTCTTTGGACATAATTGTTATACATTTATTTATTTTACACTATTTTTATACAGTGAATGTTTTACACTGAATTTTTCTGCACTGAATTTTTATACACTGAATATTTTACACATTGAATTTTTCTGAACTGAATTTTTATACACTGAATTTTTTTACACTGAGTTTTTACATACTGAATTTATACACTGAATTTTTCTTCACTGAATTTTTTTGGACTGAATTTTTATACATTTATTTATTTTACACTGTATTTTTATACAGTGAATTTTTTACACTGAATTTTCTGCACTGAATTTTTATGCACTGAATTTTTTTTACACTGAGTTTTTACATACTGAATTTATACACATTGAATTTTTATACACTTAATTTTTTACACTGAAATTTTAGACACTAAATTATTTCACATTGAATTTTTCTACCCTGAATTACTACACACTGAATTTTTACACACCGAATGTTTTACACTGAATTTTTTTGCACTTATTTTTTGTACCCTGAATTTTCTTTCACTGAATTTTTTTGGACGGAATTTTTATACATTTATTTATTTGACACTGTATTTTTATACAGTGAATTTTTACACACTGAATTTTTCTGCACTGAATTTTTATACACTGAATTTTTTACCTATTGACTTTTTCTGCACTGAATTTTTATACACAGCATTTTTTTCAGATGACATTTTAGACAGTATTTTTTTTCACCTTGAATTTTTCTAGACTACTGAGTTTTTACATACTGAATTTATATACTGAATTTCTTTTCACTGAATTTTTATACATTTATTTATTTTACACTGTATTTTTATACAGTGAATTTTTTACACTGAATTTTTCTGCACTGAATTTTTATACACTGAATTTTTTACACATTGAATTTTTCTGCAATTAATTTTTCTGCACTGACTTTTTTTACACTGAGTTTTTACATACTGAATTTTTATACACACTGAATTTGTATACACTGAATTTTTTACACTGAAATTTTAGACACTAAATTATTTCACATTGAATTTTTCTACCCTGAATTACTACACACTGAATTTTTACACACCGAATGTTTTACACTGAATTTTTTTGCACTTGTTTTTTGTACACTGAATTTTCTTTCACAGAATTTTTTTGGACGGAATTTTTATACATTTATTTATTTGACACTGTATTTTTATACAGTGAATTTTTACACACTGAATTTTTATACACTGAATTTTTTACACATTGACTTTTTCTGCACTGAATTTTTATACACAGAATTTTTTTTAATGACACTTTAGACAGTGATTTTTTTTTCACCTTGAATTTTTCTAGACTGAATTTTTACACTGAATTTTCTGCTCTGAATTTTTGTACGCTGAATTTTTATACACTGAATTTTTACACACTGAAATTCAATCAATCAAACAAAGTTTATTTGTATAGCCTTTAATTGAAGGCACTTGTGATTATTTATTTTTATACACTGAAATTTTACAAGCTGAATGTTTTTACACCGAATTTTTACACACTAAATTTCAATGAATCAATCAAAGTTTATTCATATAGCCTTTAATCGAAGGCACTTGTGATTATTTATTTTATACAATGAATTTTTACAAGCTGAATTTTTACAAACACATTTTTTTACACACACATTTTGCTCATGACTTTTTATTCAATGAAAATGACAGTAAAAAACAAAAACAAAGTAAAAACATTCCAAAAAAAATTTCAGTTACATAATTTCAGTGTCCAAAAAAATCTTTTGTAATAAACAGCAGAACTTTGTAGTATCACAACAGAAGTGAAGAGGAAGTCAAGGCAGAGGGTTTTTTTCAGACTTTAAATGTGGACTGTTAGGGAATCTCCACACATTCCAGCAGTCTCTGTTTACTCACATGATTGTTTTTAACTGAACAGAAACCCCCCCGAGAGTAGTCACATGACTACATGTAAGCATTGAGGGAACACTGTACTTCAGTTATTGTTATTAATCTGGCCCCAAGGGTGAAAACCAAATTGTACAAAAACCGAAAAAATGTTCCCCATAAAATATAATGTGACTCCAAATACATATAGTACCTCAACTTACCACTCTGTGACGGAGCTTGTAACTCTAATCACAGTTTCCAAAAACAATTTGAAATGTGGACTCGTCGGACCACAGAACACTTTTCCACTTTTGCATCAATCCATCTTAGATGAGCTCGGGCCCAGAGAAGCCGCCGGCGTTTCTGGGTGTTGTTGATAAATGGCTTTGGCTTTGCATAGTAGAGTTTTAACGTGCACTTACAGATGTCGCGACCAACTGTAGTTACTGACAGTGGGTTTCTGAAGTGTTCCCGAGCCCATGTGGTGATATCCTTTACACACTGATGTCGTTTTTTTTTAATGCAGTACCACCTGAAGGATCAAAAGTCACGGGCATTAAACGTGCAGTGATTTCTCCAGATTCTCTGAACCTTTTGATGATATTACAGACCGTAAATTCCTTGCAATAGCTCATTAAGAAATGTTGTTCTTAAACTGTTGGACAATTTGCTCACGCATTTGTTGACAAAACGGTGACCCTCGCCGCATAATATTTGCAAAATATAACAAAAGTTTTCCAGTTCAAACATTACATATCTTGTCTTTGCAGTCTATTCAATTGAAAAGGATTAGCAAATCATTGTATTCTGTTTTTATTTACCATTTACACAACGTGACAACTTCACCGCTTTTGGCTTTTGTACATATGTCACGACTTGGACTATGGCGTGGTTTGTTCTCCCGAGGTGCAAAAGATTTGGACCATACGTGGCGTGAAGGGGAATACATGATTTATTTAAACACTATAACTGCAAAAAAAAAGATCAAACAAAAGGCGCGCACAGGGGCGGAGGTACAAAACTAGACTATAAACACAGAACTTGCACCTTGGCAGAAACTATGAACAATTAAACAAAACTTGCAAACTATGGCTTGAATAAAGAAAACTTACTTGGATGAAAAAACGGCATGAAAAAGCACAGCAAGGGTCATAAGTGTGTGGAGAGTATAAATGCGGGGATGTCACCAGAAAGACAAACTGAAAAACAATGAACTTAAATACTAAAATGCCTCCTGCAGTACATGCATTTTTTTTTCTGCTAAAATTTAAATGACAAATATATATTTAGTAAGAAAGCTTTATTGGTGCATATTATTAGCAGGCGTTCACAGGCCATATAAAATGACGTGGTGGGCCATATCCAGTTTGACACATGTGATTAAATAGCATTGAATCAATAAAAAATGGGTCGCAAGAATTTGCAAAAAATATAATTAAATCCTGAATTACACAACAGTCCTTTTTAGTAATTTCTTGTTACCATAAAATAATAAAATTGTATTTTATTTTTTAAATAAAATGCCATGAATTGCAGACTTTTTCTGGCATTACACAATAGCATTAAATGTGTTTATTGGGAAATGTGTTTAAATCACAAGGATTGTTCTTAGAGATGTCCGATATTCCGATATTGTCCAACTCTTAATTACCGATTCCGATATCAACCGATACCGATATATACAGTCGTGGAATTAACACATTATTGTGCCTAATTTTGTTGTGATGCATTAAACAATGTAACAAGGTTTTCCAAAATAAATCAACTCAAGTTATGGAAAAAAATGCCAACATGGCACTGCCATATTTATTATTGAAGTCACAAAGTGCATTATTTTTTTTAACATGCCTCAAAACAGCAGCTTGAGAGCAGAGAGATTGAGGTGGGCGGGGTTGCGTTTGGGGGGGTGTATATTGTAGCGTCCCGGAAGAGTTAGTGCTGCAAGGGCTTCTGGGTATTTGTTCTGTTGTGTTTATGTTGTGTTACGGTGCGGATGTTCTCCCGAAATGTGTTTGTCATTCTTGTTCGGTGTGGGTTCACAGTGTGGCGCATATTTGTAACAGTGTTAAAGTTGTTTATACGGCCACCCTCAGTGTGACCTGTATGGCTGTTGACCAAGTATGCCTTGCATATATACAGTCGTGGAATTAACACATTATTATGCCTAATTTTGTTGTGATGCCCCGCTGGATGCATTAAACAATGTGACAAGGTTTTCCAAAATAAATCAACTCAAGTTATGGAAAAAAGTGCCAACTTTATTATTGAAGTCACAAAGTGCATTCTTTTTTTTAACATGCCTCAAAACAGCAGCTTAGAATTTGGGACATGCTCTCTCTGAGAGTGCATGTCCCAGAGATATTGAGGTGGGCGGGGTTGAGTTTGAGGGGGGGGGGGTATATTGTAGCGTCCCGGAAGAGTTAGTGCTGCAAGGGCTTCTGGGTATTTGTTCTGTTGTGTTTATGTTGTGTTACGGTGCGGATGTTCTCCCGAAATGTGTTTGTCATTCTTGTTCGGTGTGGGTTCACAGTGTGGCGCATATTTGTAACAGTGTTAAAGTTGTTCATACGGCCACCCTCAGTGTGACCTGTATGGCTGTTGACCAAGTATGCTTTGCATATATACAGTCGTGGAATTAACACATTATTATGCCTAATTTTGTTGTGATGCCCCGCTGGATGCATTAAACAATGTAACAAGGTTTTCCAAAATAAATCAACTCAAGTTATGGAAAAAAGTGCCAACTTTATTATTGAAGTCACAAAGTGCACTATTTTTTTTAACATGCCTCAAAACAGCAGCTTAGAATTTGGGACATGCTCTCCCTGAGAGAGCATGTCCCAGAGATATTGAGGTGGGCGGGGTTGAGTTTGAAGGGGGCGTATATAGTAGCGTCCCGGAAGAGTTAGTGCTGCAAGGGCTTCTGGGTATTTGTTCTGTTGTGTTTATGTTGTGTTACGGTGCGGATGTTCTCCCGAAATGTGGATGTCATTCTTGTTCGGTGTGGGTTCACAGTGTGGCGCATATTTGTAACAGTGTTAAAGTTGTTAATACGGCCACCCTCAGTGTGACCTGTATGGCTGTTGACCAAGTATGCCTTGCATATATATACAGTCGTGGAATTAACACATTATTATGCCTAATTTTGTTGTGATGCCCCGCTGGATGCATTAAACAATGTAACAAGGTTTTCCAAAATAAATCAACTCAAGTTATGGAAAAAAGTGCCAACTTTATTATTGAAGTCACAAAGTGCATTATTTTTTTTAACATGCCTCAAAACAGCAGCTTGGAATTTGGGACATGCTCTCCCTGAGAGAGCATGTCCTAGAGATATTGAGGTGGGCGGGGTTGAGTTTGAAGGGGGCGTATATTGTAGCGTCCCGGAAGAGTTAGTGCTGCAAGGGCTTCTGGGTATTTGTTCTGTTGTGTTTATGTTGTGTTACGGTGCGGATGTTCTCCCGAAATGTGTTTGTCATTCTTGTTCGGTGTGGGTTCACAGTGTGGCGCATATTTGTAACAGTGTTAAAGTTGTTTATACGGCCACCCTCAGTGTGACCTGTATGGCTGTTGACCAAGTATGCATTGCATATATACAGTGGTGGAATTAACACATTATTATGCCTAATTTTGTTGTGATGCCCCGCTGGATGCATTAAACAATGTAACAAGGTTTTCCAAAATAAATCAACTCAAGTTATGGAAAAAAGTGCCAACATGGCACTGCCATATTTATTATTGAAGTCACAAAGTGCATTATTTTTGTTAACATGCCTCAAAACAGCAGCTTGAGAGCAGAGAGATTGAGGTGGGCGGGGTTGAGTTTGGGGTGGGGGGTGGGGGGGTATATTGTAGTGTCCCGGAAGAGTTAGTGCTGCAAGGGTTTCTGGGTATTTGTTCTGTTGCGTTTATGTTGTGTTACGGTGCGGATGTTCTCCCGAAATGTGTTGGTCATTCTTGTTCGGTGTGGGTTCACAGTGTGGCGCATATTTGTAACAGTGTTAAAGTTGTTTATACGGCCACCCTCAGTGTGACCTGTATGGCTGTTGACCAAGTATGCCTTGCATATATACAGTCGTGGAATTAACACATTATTATGCCTAATTTTGTTGTGATGCCCCGCTGGATGCATTAAACAATGTAACAAGGTTTTCCAAAATAAATCAACTCAAGTTATGGAAAAAAGTGCCAACTTTATTATTGAAGTCACAAAGTGCATTATTTTTTTTAACATGCCTCAAAACAGCAGCTTAGAATTTGGGACATGCTTTCCCTGAGAGAGCATGTCCTAGAGATATTGAGGTGGGCGGGGTTGAGTTTGAGGGGGGGGGGAGGGGTATATTGTAGCGTCCCGGAAGAGTTAGTGTTGCAAGGGCTTCTGGGTATTTGTTCTGTTGTGTTTATGTTGTGTTACGGTGCGGATGTTCTCCCGAAATGTGTTTGTCATTCTTGTTCGGTGTTGGTTCACAGTGTGGCGCATATTTGTAACAGTGTTAAAGTTGTTTATACGGCCATCCTCAGTGTGACCTGTATGGCTGTTGACCAAGTATGCCTTGCATATATATACAGTCGTGGAATTAACACATTATTATGCCTAATTTTGTTGTGATGCCCCGCTGGATGCATTAAACAATGTAACAAGGTTTTCCAAAATAAATCAACTCAAGTTATGGAAAAAAGTGCCAACTTTATTATTGAAGTCACAAAGTGCATTATTTTTTTTAACATGCCTCAAAACAGCAGCTTGGAATTTGGGACATGCTTTCCCTGAGAGAGCATGTCCCAGAGATATTGAGATGGGCGGGGTTGAGTTTAAGGGGGGGGGTATATTGTAGCGACCCGGAAGAGTTAGTGCTGCAAGGGCTTCTGGGTATTTGTTCTGTTGTGTTACGGTGCGGATGTTCTCCCGAAATGTGTTTGTCATTCTTGTTCGGTGTGGGTTCACAGTGTGGCGCATATTTGTAACAGTGTTAAAGTTGTTTATACGGCCACCCTCAGTGTGACCTGTATGGCTGTTGACCAAGTATGCTTTGCATATATACAGTCGTGGAATTAACACATTATTATGCCTGATTTTGTTGTGATGCCCCGGTGGATGCATTAAACGTGCGCGACCCGAGGGTCCCTGGTTCAATCCCAACCTAGTACCAACCTCGTCATGTCCGTTGTGTCCTGAGCAAGACACTTCACCCTTGCTCCTGATGGGTGCTGGTTAGCGCCTTGCATGGCAGCTCCCTCCATCAGTGTGTGAATATGTGTGTGAATGGGTAAATGTGGAAGTACCCGTAGTGTCAAAGCGCTTTGAGTACCTTGAAGGTAGAAAAGCGCTATACAAGTACAACCCATTTATCATTTATTTATTTATTATATAACAAGGTTTTCCAAAATAAATCAACTCAAGTTAGGGAAAAAGGTGCCAACATGGCACTGCCATATTTATTATTGAAGTCACAAAGTGCATTATTTTTGTTAACATGCCTCAAAACAGCAGCTTGGAATTTGGGACATGCTTTCCCTGAGAGAGCATGTCCCAGAGATATTGAGGTGGGCGGGATTGAGTTTGAGGTGGGGGTATATTGTAGCATCCCGGAAGAGTTAGTGCTGCAAGGGCTTCTGGGTATTTGTTCTGTTGCGTTTATGTTGTGTTACGGTGCGGATGTTCTCCCGAAATGTGGATGTCATTCTTGTTCGGTGTGGGTTCACAGTGTGGCGCATATTTGTAACAGTGTTAAAGTTGTTTATACGGCCACCCTCAGTGTGACCTGTATGGCTGTTGACCAAGTATGCCTTGCATATATACAGTCATGGAATTAACACATTATTATGCCTAATTTTGTTGTGATGCCCCGCTGGATGCATTAAACAATGTAACAAGGTTTTCCAAAATAAATCAACTCAAGTTAGGGAAAAAAGTGCCAACTTTATTATTGAAGTCACAAAGTGCATTATTTTTTTTAACATGCCTCAAAACAGCAGCTTGGAATTTGGGACATGCTTTCCCTGAGAGAGCATGTCCCAGAGATATTGAGATGGGCGGGGTTGAGTTTAAGGGGGGGGGGGGTATATTGTAGCGACCCGGAAGAGTTAGTGCTGCAAGGGCTTCTGGGTATTTGTTCTGTTGTGTTTATGTTGTGTTACGGTGCGGATGTTCTCCCGAAATGTGTTTGTCATTCTTGTTCGGTGTGGGTTCACAGTGTGGCGCATATTTGTAACAGTGTTAAAGTTGTTAATACGGCCACCCTCAGTGTGACCTGTATGGCTGTTGACCAAGTATGCCTTGCATATATACAGTCGTGGAATTAACACATTATTATGCCTAATTTTGTTGTGATGCCCCGCTGGATGCATTAAACAATGTAACAAGGTTTTCCAAAATAAATCAACTCAAGTTATGGAAAAAAGTGCCAACTTTATTATTGAAGTCACAAAGTGCATTATTTTTTTTAACATGCCTCAAAACAGCAGCTTAGAATTTGGGACATGCTCTCCCTGAGAGAGCATGTCCTATAGAGATATTGAGGTGGGCGGGGTTGAGTTTGAAGGGGGCGTATATTGTAGCGTCCCGGAAGAGTTAGTGCTGCAAGGGCTTCTGGGTATTTGTTCTGTTGTGTTTATGTTGTGTTACGGTGCGGATGTTCTCCCGAAATGTGTTTGTCATTCTTGTTCGGTGTGGGTTCACAGTGTGGCGCTTATTTGTAACAGTGTTAAAGTTGTTAATACGGCCACCCTCAGTGTGACCTGTATGGCTGTTGACCAAGTATGCCTTGCATATATACAGTCGTGGAATTAACACATTATTATGCCTAATTTTGTTGTGATGCCCCGCTGGATGCATTAAACAATGTAACAAGGTTTTCCAAAATAAATCAACTCAAGTTATGGAAAAAAAAATGCCAACATGGCACTGCCATATTTATTATTGAAGTCACAAAGTGCATTATTTTTGTTAACATGCCTCAAAACAGCAGCTTGAGAGCAGAGAGATTGAGGTGGGCGGGGTTGAGTTTGGGGTGGGGAGTGGGGGGGTATATTGTAGTGTCCCGGAAGAGTTAGTGCTGCAAGGGTTTCTGGGTATTTGTTCTGTTGCGTTTATGTTGTGTTACGGTGTGGATGTTCTCCCGAAATGTGTTTGTCATTCTTGTTCGGTGTGGGTTCACAGTGTGGCGCATATTTGTAACAGTGTTAAAGTTGTTTATACGGCCACCCTCAGTGTGACCTGTATGGCTGTTGACCAAGTATGCCTTGCATATATACAGTCGTGGAATTAACACATTATTATGCCTAATTTTGTTGTGATGCCCCGCTGGATGCATTAAACAATGTAACAAGGTTTTCCAAAATAAATCAACTCAAGTTATGGAAAAAAAAATGCCAACATGGCACTGCCATATTTATTATTGAAGTCACAAAGTGCATTATTTTTTTTAACATGCCTCAAAACAGCAGCTTAGAATTTGGGACATGCTTTCCCTGAGAGAGCATGTCCCAGAGATATTGAGATGGGCGGGGTTGAGTTTGAGGGGGGGTATATTGTAGCGTCCCGGAAGAGTTAGTGCTGCAAGGGCTTCTGGGTATTTGTTCTGTTGTGTTTATGTTGTGTTACGGTGCGGATGTTCTCCCGAAATGTGTTTGTCATTCTTGTTCAGTGTGGGTTCACTGTGTGGCGCATATTTGTAACAGTGTTAAAGTTGTTTATACGGCCACCCTCAGTGTGACCTGTATGGCTGTTGACCAAGTATGTTGCATATATACAGTCGTGGAATTAACACATTATTATGCCTAATTTTGTTGTGATGCCCCGCTGGATGCATTAAACAATGTAACAAGGTTTTCCAAAATAAATCAACTCAAGTTATGGAAAAAAATGCCAACATGGCACTGCCATATTTATTATTGAAGTCACAAAGTGCATTATTTTTTTTTAACATGCCTCAAAACAGCAGCTTGAGAGCAGAGAGATTGAGGTGGGCGGGGTTGCGTTTGGGGGTGTATATTGTAGCGTCCCGGAAGAGTTAGTGCTGCAAGGGCTTCTGGGTATTTGTTCTGTTGTGTTTATGTTGTGTTACGGTGCGGATGTTCTCCCGAAATGTGTTTGTCATTCTTGTTCGGTGTGGGTTCACAGTGTGGCGCATATTTGTAACAGTGTTAAAAGTGTTAATACGGCCACCCTCAGTGTGACCTGTATGGCTGTTGACCAAGTATGCCTTGCATATATACAGTCGTGGAATTAACACATTATTATGCCTAATTTTGTTGTGATGCCCCGCTGGATGCATTAAACAATGTAACAAGGTTTTCCAAAATAAATCAACTCAAGTTATGGAAAAAAAAAATGCCAACATGGCACTGCCATATCTATTATTGAAGTCACAAAGTGCATTATTTTTTTTAACATGCCTCAAAACAGCAGCTTGAGAGCAGAGAGATTGAGGTGGGCGGGGTTGCGTTTGGGGGGGTGTATATTGTAGCGTCCCGGAAGAGTTAGTGCTGCAAGGGCTTCTGGGTATTTGTTCTGTTGTGTTTATGTTGTGTTACGGTGCGGATGTTCTCCCGAAATGTGTTTGTCATTCTTGTTCGGTGTTGGTTCACAGTGTGGCGCATATTTGTAACAGTGTTAAAGTTGTTTATACGGCCACCCTCAGTGTGACCTGTATGGCTGTTGACCAAGTATGCCTTGCATATATACAGTCATGGAATTAACACATTATTATGCCTAATTTTGTTGTGATGCCCCGCTGGATGCATTAAACAATGTAACAAGGTTTTCCAAAATAAATCAACTCAAGTTATGGAAAAGAATGCCAACATGGCACTGCCATATTTATTATTGAAGTCACAAAGTGCATTATTTTTTTTTAACATGCCTCAAAACAGCAGCTTGGAAAGAGAGAGCATGTCCCAGAGAGGTTGAGGTGGGCGGGGTTGAGTTTGGTGGTAGCAGGGGTGTATATTGTAGCGTCCCGGAAGAGTTAGTGCTGCAAGGGGTTCTGGGTATTTGTTTATGTTGTGTTACGGTGCGGATGTTCTCCCGAAATGTGTTTGTCATTCTTGTTCGGTGTGGGTTCACAGTGTGGCGCAGATTTGTAACAGTGTTAAAGTTGTTTATACGGCCACCCTCAGTGTGACCTGTATGGCTGTTGACCAATTATGCCTTGCATATATACAGTCGTGGAATTAACACATTATTATGCCTAATTTTGTTGTGATGCCCCGCTGGATGCATTAAACAATGTAACAAGGTTTTCCAAAATAAATCAACTCAAGTTATGGAAAAAAGTGCCAACATGGCACTGCCATATTTATTATTGAAGTCACAAAGTGCATTATTTTTTTTAACATGCCTCAAAACAGCAGCTTGAGAGCAGAGAGATTGAGGTGGGCGGGGTTGCGTTTGGGGGGGTGTATATTGTAGCGTCCCGGAAGAGTTAGTGCTGCAAGGGATTCTGGGTATTTGTTCTGTTGTGTTTATGTTGTGTTACGGTGCGGATGTTCTCCCGAAATGTGTTTGTCATTCTTGTTCGGTGTGGGTTCACAGTGTGGCGCATATTTGTAACAGTGTTAAAGTTGTTTATACGGCCACCCTCAGTGTGACCTGTATGGCTGTTGACCAAGTATGCCTTGCATATATACAGTCATGGAATTAACACATTATTATGCCTAATTTTGTTGTGATGCCCCGCTGGATGCATTAAACAATGTAACAAGGTTTTCCAAAATAAATCAACTCAAGTTAGGGAAAAAAGTGCCAACTTTATTATTGAAGTCACAAAGTGCATTATTTTTTTTAACATGCCTCAAAACAGCAGCTTGGAATTTGGTACATGCTCTCCCTGAGAGAGCATGTCCTAGAGATATTGAGGTGGGCGGGGTTGAGTTTGAAGGGGGCGTATATAGTAGCGTCTCGGAAGAGTTAGTGCTGCAAGGGCTTCTGGGTATTTGTTCTGTTGTGCTTATGTTGTGTTACGGTGCGGATGTTCTCCCGAAATGTGTTTGTCATTCTTGTTCGGTGTGGGTTCACAGTGTGGCGCATATTTGTAACAGTGTTAAAGTTGTTAATACGGCCACCCTCAGTGTGACCTGTATGGCTGTTGACCAAGTATGCATTGCATATATACAGTCGGGGAATTAACACATTTTTATGCCTAATTTTGTTGTGATGCCCCGCTGGATGCATTAAACAAGTAACAAGGTTTTCCAAAATAAAGCAACTCAAGTTATGGAAAAAAAAAGTGCCAACATGGCACTGCCATATTTATTATTGAAGTCACAAAGTGCATTTTTTTTTTTAACATGCCTCAAAACAGCAGCTTGGAAAGAGAGAGCATGTCCCAGAGAGGTTGAGGTGGGCGGGGTTGAGTTTGGTGGTAGCAGGGGTGTATATTGTAGCGTCCCGTAAGAGTTAGTGCTGCAAGGGGTTCTGGGTATTTGTTTATGTTGTGTTACGGTGCGGATGTTCTCCCGAAATGTGTTTGTCATTCTTGTTCGGTGTGGGTTCACAGTGTGGCGCATATTTGTAACAGTGTTAAAGTTGTTTATACGGCCACCCTCAGTGTGACCTGTATGGCTGTTGACCAAGTATGCCTTGCATATATACAGTCGTGGAATGAACACATTATTATGCCTAATTTTGTTGTGATGCCCCGCTGGATGCATTAAACAATGTAACAAGGTTTTCCAAAATAAATCAACTCAAGTTATGGAAAAAAAAATGCCAACATGGCACTGCCATATTTATTATTGAAGTCACAAAGTGCATTATTTTTTTTAACATGCCTCAAAACAGCAGCTTGAGAGCAGAGAGATTGAGGTGGGCGGGGTTGCGTTTGGGGGGGTGTATATTGTAGCGTCCCGGAAGAGTTAGTGCTGCAAGGGCTTCTGGGTATTTGTTCTGTTGTGTTTATGTTGTGTTACGGTGCGGAGGTTCTCCCGAAATGTGTTTGTCATTCTTGTTCGGTGTGGGTTCACAGTGTGGCGCATATTTGTAACAGTGTTAAAGTTGTTTATACGGCCACCCTCAGTGTGACCTGTATGGCTGTTGACCAAGTATGCATTGCATATATACAGTAGTGGAATTAACACATTATTATGCCTAATTTTGTTGTGATGCCCCGCTGGATGCATTAAACAATATAACAAGGTTTTCCAAAATAAATCAACTCAAGTTATGGAAAAAAATGCCAACATGGCACTGCCATATTTATTATTGAAGTCACAAAGTACATTATTTTTTTTAACATGCCTCAAAACAGCAGCTTGAGAGCAGAGAGATTGAGGTGGACGGGGTTGCGTTTGGGGGGGTGTATATTGTAGCGTCCCGGAAGAGTTAGTGCTGCAAGGGGTTCTGGGTATTTGTTCTGTTGTGTTTATGTTGTGTTACGGTGCGGATGTTCTCCCGAAATGTGTTTGTCATTCTTGTTCGGTGTGGGTTCACAGTGTGGCGCATATTTGTAACAGTGTTAAAGTTGTTTATACGGCCACCCTCAGTGTGACCTGTATGGCTGTTGACCAAGTATGCCTTGCATATGTACAGTCGTGGAATTAACACATTATTATGCCTAATTTTGTTGTGATGCCCCGCTGGATGCATTAAACAATGTAACAAGGTTTTCCAAAATAAATCAACTCAAGTTATGGAAAAAAGTGCCAACTTTATTATTGAAGTCACAAAGTGCACTATTTTTTTTAACATGCCTCAAAACAGCAGCTTGGAATTTGGGACATGCTCTCCCTGAGAGAGCATGTCCTAGAGATATTGAGGTGGGCGGGGTTGAGTTTGAGGGGGGGGGGGTATATTGTAGCGTCCCGGAAGAGTTAGTGCTGCAAGGGCTTCTGGGTATTTGTTCTGTTGTGTTTATGTTGTGTTACGGTGCGGATGTTCTCCCGAAATGTGTTTGTCATTCTTGTTCGGTGTGGGTTCACAGTGTGGCGCATATTTGTAACAGTGTTAAAGTTGTTAATACGGCCACCCTCAGTGTGACCTGTATGGCTGTTGACCAATTATGCCTTGCATATATACAGTCGTGGAATTAACACATTATTATGCCTAATTTTGTTGTGATGCCCCGCTGGATGCATTAAACAATGTAACAAGGTTTTCCAAAATAAATCAACTCAAGTTATGGGAAAAAAGTGCCAACTTTATTATTGAAGTCACAAAGTGCATTATTTTTTTTAACATGCCTCAAAACAGCAGCTTGGAATTTGGGACATGCTCTCCCTGAGAGAGCATGTCCTAGAGATATTGAGGTGGGCGGGGTTGAGTTTGAAGGGGGCGTATATTGTAGCGTCCCGGAAGAGTTAGTGCTGCAAGGGCTTCTGGGTATTTGTTCTGTTGTGTTTATGTTGTGTTACGGTGCGGATGTTCTCCCGAAATGTGTTTGTCATTCTTGTTCGGTGTGGGTTCACAGTGTGGCGCATATTTGTAACAGTGTTAAAGTTGTTAATACGGCCACCCTCAGTGTGACCTGTATGGCTGTTGACCAAGTATGCCTTGCATATATACAGTCGTGGAATTAACACATTATTATGCCTAATTTTGTTGTGATGCCCCGCTGGATGCATTAAACAATGTAACAAGGTTTTCCAAAATAAATCAACTCAAGTTATGGAAAAAAGTGCCAACTTTATTATTGAAGTCACAAAGTGCATTATTTTTTTTAACATGCCTCAAAACAGCAGCTTAGAATTTGGGACATGCTCTCCCTGAGAGAGCATGTCCTAGAGATATTGAGGTGGGCGGGGTTGAGTTTGAGGGGGGGGGGGTATATTGTAGCGTCCCGGAAGAGTTAGTGCTGCAAGGGCTTCTGGGTATTTGTTCTGTTGTGTTTATGTTGTGTTACGGTGCGGATGTTCTCCCGAAATGTGTTTGTCATTCTTGTTCGGTGTGGGTTCACAGTGTGGCGCATATTTGTAACAGTGTTAAAGTTGTTTATACGGCCACCCTCAGTGTGACCTGTATGGCTGTTGACCAAGTATGCGTTTGCATTCACTTGTGTGTGTGAAAAGCCGTAGATATTATGTGACTGGGCCGGCACGCAAAGGCAGTGCCTTTTAAGGTTTATCGGCGCTCTGTACTTCTCCCTACGTCCGTTTTAAAAAGTCATACATTTTACTTTTTGAAACCGATACCGATAATTTTGAAACCGATACCGATAATTTCCGATATTACATTTTTAAGAGCATTTATTGGCCGATGTTTTCGGACATCTCTAATTCTTCTTGTTCCCATCTAGCTTTGAATTAATTCCCCAGAACTATTCCCAGTCCCACTGTCATTTTTTGCTGAGTGTGTTCTATTTCCCAAATAAAGTCAAAGCTGATGCTTTTATTAAACAAGGTTGATGGCTGGCAATATCAGGAGCACCTTTGCTGTGTTTGTGCAGGTCCTGCAGCTACCGCGTGAAGCACAGAATCTCCCTGGAGGACGTCTCAGTTCACAGCTTGGAGGACGAGGGGGGGACGGCGCAGGACGCGGACCCGAGAAGGACCCTCGCCTTCGCTTGGGGTGTCACCTTTTGTTTGGTGTGTTTTAGGTGAGCATGCGTCATTCACCTTTTACAGCAACATGTCATGCATTAATGAGTCAAACACAATCAAGAATAGGCTGACCATATAGTGCAGGGGTCGGCAACCCGCGGCTCTCTTTAGCGCCGCCCTAGTGGCTCTCTGGAGCTTTTTCAAAAATGTATGAAAAATAGAAAAAGATGAGGGGAAAAATATATATATTTTTTGTTTTAATATGGTTTCTGTAGGAGGACAAACATGACACAAACCTCCCTAATTGTTATAAAGCACACTGTTTATATTAAACATGCTTCACTGATTCGAGTATTTGGCGGGCACCGTTTTGTCCTACTAATTTTGGCGGTCCTTGAACTCACCGTAGTTTGTTTACATGTATAACTTTCTCCGAGGACGTGTTTCTGTCTCATTTTGTCCACCAGACTTTTAACGTTGTGCATGAATGCACAAAGGTGAGTTTTGTTGATGTTATTGACTTTGTGTGGAGTGCTAATCAGACATATTTGGTCACTGCATGACTGCAAGCTAATCGATGCTAACATGCTATTTAGGCTAGCTATATGTACATATTGCATCATTATGCCTCATTTGTAGCTATATTTGAGGTCATTTAGTTTCCTTTAAGTCATCTTAATTCAATTTATATCTCATGACACACTATATGTATGTAATATGGTGTCATGTCTGTGTAATCATGTTTTGTCTTAGTCATGTTTTGTTTAGTTTCTGGCTTTTCACTCCCTTGTCTTGTTTCCATGATTACCCATTAGTTTCACCTGTTCCACGTTTGGACTCATTGTGCACTCTCGTTTATCACCATAGCAACCCATTAGTTTTCACCTGTCACGTCACGCACCTGTTTCACGTTTTGAGTCGCGCACCTGTTTTCGTTAATCATGTATGTAGTATTTAAGTTCAGTGTTTTCAGTTTGTCTTTCTGGTGACATCTCCATATTTATGCTTCTGCACACTCTCCACACGCTTATGATCCTTGCTGCTCTCTTTTCATGCCGGTTCCATGCCAAGTAAGTTTTTGTTTATTAAGCCACAGTTAGTGTTTTTTGTTGTTCATAGTTTTTGCCTTTGTGCAAGTGTTTGGTTTCATAGTTTGTTCTCCGCCATTGTGCGCGCCTTTTGTTTACTTCTTTTTTTGTAGTTCTAGTGTTTCAATAAAAAATGTACTTACATTCCCGTCTCGCCCGAGCCAACTTTCCGTTGCATCCCAGAATATTTAAAACCCAGGACCAAGTCTTGACATATGGCTTTTAATTTTTTGCGGCTCCAGACAGATTTGTTTTTGTAGTTTTGGTCCAATATGGCTCTTTCAACATATTGGGTTGCCGACCTCTGCACTAGCTCATAACATCACATCTTTCCCCCTATAAAGAAATAATGTTAACTCGATAAAGTGTATTTCTTTTTTTAGCTTTAACTTTTAATTTTTTAGCATTGTAACCACATTTGCAAACAACTTTTCTCTTCATAGAATTTTCTTTCAATAAAGAAATAAAGTGCAAAAATGTCAAATCATCGTAACAAACAGTTATGTTCCAATAGCAGCAGAAGTGCACTTTTTTGGAGAGCTGTATTATTTTCAGTTTTGTGCCCAAGGGACTGATTTTATTTAACACTATATTATTATTTATACACCTATAGTGATCACAGAGACAGGTTGTTTTTGTGTTACTGTATATATTTGTTTTTCTGAAAAATCCCACTTAATATACTTTGGGTAACAACAGTCAATATTTTTTATTTTTTATTTTTTTAGGGTGGTAACAGTCAATATTTATTTATTTATTAGATTTTATTGTTTTCTTATACAATAAAAGTGAGCTTTTGTTAAATCAAATATTGTGTGTTTTTTTCCATATACAACAACCTATCTGGACTCGATAAGAGGATTCGATAATAGGCTCGAACTCGATAATTTCTTATTAAAACATCATCCCTATGTATAGCTAATATAGACACTTTTATCATGTGTTGTCGTCATTATAAGACTCATATAAGGCTTTTCATTTTTTGCGGCTCCAGACGGATTTTTTTTATTTAAAAGTGTAAAAAGTGTTTTGCTTGGGTCATGAAATGATGATAATGGTGTGCCAGGACATACATTAGGGATGTCCCGATCCGATATTTGGATCGGATCGGCTGCCGATATTTGCCAAAAATTGCGTATCGGCAAGGCATGGAAAAATGCCGATCCATCTCCAGTTTAAAAAAAAAACTCCGGTCCGTGTTTTCCAACGCACCGATTTAAGTAATACATTCCACTTTTCTATGCTCCGTAATTTCCGTTCCGCATTTTCCAGCACACCTTCAACACATCCACAGGTCTGTGAATTCTCATGCAGTTGCTTTTAGCTGCTGGCATTACACGACAGGCTCTTCTCACTCTTTCCTGTGTCTCCCTCTCACAGACAGCAAGCGCACCTTCTTACACACGTCACATACTGTCACGTCATACGTCACATACGTATACGTCCTCCCCGAGCAGAGAGGTAGCAGCATGGCTAACGTTAGCTGTGATGCTAGCGCAGCCGTGTGACCAACGCTCCCTCTAAGGTGCTCGCCTGTGCAATTGCGCACTGTTTAAGCGTCCTCTGCGCATAGCAAATCTATGCCACGCACAAAATCTAATAAAAAAATAAGCGCATAACAATTTTCGACACACGGACACGACAGAGAAAACCGTTTTCGTCATCATTGTTCAAATATTGTGACGTCTGTCGAGACGCTTATCTCCATTCGGTGCCACACGTCCACACCATCAAAATGCAGAGGCAAAAATTTCCACATCAACACCGTATGAAAAAAATATTGATTTTTTTAGTTGTGATTTCCTTCTCTGCATGAAAGTTTAAAAGTAGCATATATTAATGCAGTATGAAGAAGAATGTTTTAATGTAGACATGCAAGCCTTGAAAGAAAATGTTGAAAATCAAGACTACATTTCCTGCAAATGGGTGCATTTCTACCCTATATTTTAACTTTAGATTTATTCTCATATCAAACTCTTTTGGCTGTCTTTTTGCCACTTACATCCGGCGCCCCCCTCCACACCCTGGATTATAAATAATGTAAATAATTCAATGTGATTATCTTGTGTGATGACTGTATTATGATGATAGTATATATCTGATAGTATATATCTGTATCATGAATCAATTTAAGTGGACCCCGACTTAAACAAGTTGAAAAACTTATTGGGGTGTTACCATTTAGTGGTCAATTGTACGGAATATGTACTTCACTGTGCAACCTACTAATAAAAGTCTCAATCAATCAATCAAAACACATAGAATCATCATACTGCTGTGATTATATGCATCAAGTGTTCATTCAAGGCTAAGGCAAAATATCGAGATATATATGGTGTATCGCAATATGGCCTTAAAATATCGCAATATTAAAAAAAGGCCATATCGCCCAGCCCTAGTTTCAATGATGCCATTTCTGTTTGTCATGTATAATTTTGTCTATTTTGTGTTTATCCTTGAATAAACAGGTCAGTTTCTTGTTACCAACCATTGTGTATTATTTAAACTCCCCTAATTCAGCTGGCTAGTTGTTATCAAGAGTACTAAAACCCTTTTCAACATGATTCTGACAACTAAGTAGGCTAAATAACTTTAAACTTTAATACATGCTCAGATAGGCCAGTATCGGTCAGTATCGGTATCGGTCAGCAGGCCCGGCCCTAACCAATCTGGCGCCCTAGGCAAGATTTTAGGTGGCGCCCCCCCCCACATCGGCAGTGAAGTGTATATACTCACAAGAAACTGAATAGCTTTGTCTTTGACCTTTTTTTTTTTTACATACAACTATACCTAATATATAAAGGGGTGGAAAAGTGACTATTACCTGCAGGGCAAACATTAGCTAACCAGAAGGCAATAACAATGTAAACAAAAAACACCGGCTTAAAAGCTCTAATACAAATGTCCCTGAGGAATGTAAGGTGGGAGTACTGTAATTACCTAACGTTACATTATTATTTTCCATAACAATTTAGCCCCCTCCACAATATTAACCCGACGTTAAAACAGAACTAGCTATTTATTGATTAGCAATTGCCGAATCATGTAACATTAGCTTAATGCTAAAAAGCCAGCTACTATCACATTCTGTAACAGACAAATAATTTCATGTAGGCTAACGTTACCTACCTGCTACCTCTGTCTTTTCTCGTTTCTCCTCCTCTTCTTTTCTCTTTTTTCTTCCCTGGGCACCTGACAGTTTTGGCCGTTTTGACATTTTTTGATGTGGTGACGTCCAAAAAGAGTCATGATACCGGAAGGGAGGGGGCGCACCGTGCGGGGGGAGGGGGGGGGGGGGGGGGGGGGGGGGGCGTAATGTTGTAACAAATAATATTTCTAATAAATAGGCTTTACTTTGCATTTTAATTAACGTGGGATTATTTTTTGTATTTAGAAATCATAGTACCAACTTTTTTTTTTTCTTTTTTTTTTTCTCCAACATTTGTGGCACTGGCGTGGCGCCCCCTGATGGACGGCGCCCTTAGCATTTACCTATACGGCCTATGACACGGGCCGGCCCTGTCGGTCAGTATCGGTATCGGATCAGAAATGCAAAAACAATATCGGTATCGGATCCGAAGTGCAAAAACCTGGATCCGGACATCCCTAGCATACATACATTTTATATTTAACGCTTAAATCTCTGGAGTCTACATCAACTTCACATCTATTTCTCATTTCAAAATATTTTAGTTTTTTTTATGTTGTTTTTTTTTGGTTTGTTTGTTTTCCGCCCTTTTTTGTCAAACAAAACTATGTTTTTAATGGCAAACACACCAAATATGCAAAATCTTCCACCAAAAATATTTGTCAAAGTGTAATATTTGATGTGAAGTAATGGGAACCTTGGATAGGTCAATAATTCATAATAACATTGATTTTGATTCAATATTATGTTTTGAGCAATGTCAGTTTGAAAGAGAAAAAAAAACAGCTTTTGTTTTATTAGTCAACATTGCAACTTTTTCTAAATTACATTTTTTATTTCACTTTTGTTATGTTTTTGTTTATTTTAATAGTATTTTTAGAATGGGCCGTGGGCCTTTAAAACAATAGCTGTGGGCCGCTAATGGTAAAAAAATAAAAAATAAAAAAATAAAAATCTGCGTCCTTTCTGATTTCAACTGCTTGAAAGTATAACAAAATAAGTATTATATTCTGTAACATTCACAATTTTAGAAAAAAAGTGCAGAGGTAGAAATATTCAAAATAACCTCTTGTATATAATCTAAACATAAATAATGCCTCAAAAGAAGTTAATTCAATTTAAACAAAAAACAGCAGACGAGCTCTCGCCCTGCACAGCTGTTGTGTGCTTTGTAGTGTGGATATTTGCTTGTAGATCGTTTATTTGCCACAGATATATACCTTCCTGCTTTGCACACAGTACATTCTGCTTCCCATGTGTCACAAACCAGGACCAAAACACACATACCGTATTTTCCGCACCATAAGCCGCCCTGGGTTATAAGCCGCGCCTTCAATGAACGGCATATTTCAAAACTTTGTCCACCTATAAGCCGCCCCGTGTTATAAGCCGCATCTAACTGCGCTAAAGGAATGTCAAAAAAACAGTCAGATAGGTCAGTCAAACTTTAGTAATATATTAAAAACCAGCGTGATGTGGGCGCGCATGGAGTCGTATATCAACATGGACGGAGCTGCGTGAAAAAAGCCACCCGGCCTCTTCGCGTAAACTTACCTTAACCACTCGCTCATCTTTTCTTCATCCATCCATCCCTTCGAGTTAGCTTTTATGATGACGCCGGCTGGAAAGGTCTCTTTTGGCAAGGTCTTCCTTTTGAATATCACCATGGGTGGAAGTTTCTGGCCATTAGCATGGCAAGCTAGAACCACAGTGAAGGATGACTGTGGTGCGAATATTCACCGTACGTGCTCCCGTTGTATCCACAGTGCGGTTCACAGGAATATCAAAAGTCAGTGGAACCTCGTCCATGTTGATAATGTTCTCTGGCCGGATCTTTTTTTCAGCTATCTTGTTTTTACAATATGCACGGAAAGTAGCCAGCTTTTCTTGAAAGTCTTTAGGCAGTTGCTGTGAAATAGTAGTCCGTGTGCGGATGGAGAGATTGCGTCTTTTCATGAACCGGAAACCTGTCGCTTAGTAGGAGCCATTTTGTGGTCTTTACAGATGTAAACACACAAAGGAAATGAAACGTAATATCCGCGCGCTTCTTCTTCTTCTACGGGGGCGGGTGGTTGCTTACAGTAGAAGAAGAAGCGCTTCCTGTTCTATGGGGGCGGGTGCTTACCTTGGCGGTTGCTTGCGTAGAAGAAGAAGCACTTCCTCTTCTACGGGGAAAAAAGATGGCGGCTGTTTACCGTAGTTGCGAGACCGAAACTTTATGAAAATGAATCTTAATATTAATCCATATATAAAGCGCACCGGGTTATAAGCCGCACTGTCAGCTTTTGAGTAAATTTGTGGTTTTTAGGTGCGGCTAATAGTGCGGAAAATACGGTACTTTTCCCGCAAATCATCTGTGAAGTTGCATTTACGTTTCGGCTTCTCTCTTGTGTCCTGTCTGTCTCGCTCTCTGTCTCTGCCCCTCCCTCACAAATGTTGCTGCCGCACAACTTCACAATTTATTTTGTTTTTAACCCCTTCTTAACCCTGAACGTACATTGAAAATACAACCCTAACTTAAAAATGCCGGACATTTGAGGCATTTAAGAAACCCCGCCCGGACAGCCCCGCAAAAGAGGACATGTCCGGGGAAAAGAGGACGTATGGTCAGTCTTATCAAGAATGTTACACAAACTTTACATTTTTTTTAAATGTTTCTCTTGTGTGATAGTAACCGCTGATGAAAATAGGGAAACAGCAAAGAGAAAGTTTGGTCTGTGCAGCATCATGAGACGAGAGGTTGCACAATAACAATGGTGCACAGTAGTCGTTGGCCATTTTGATGCAGCCTCCAGTTCCACTTTTTTATTTATTTTTCTTCAAATAAATATCCACTTGAGAAGAGATGTCTCATGGTGGATTAAACAGTGATTACTGTACAACGTGGGTTAAAGTGCCAACACACACCTGTCACTTTCCACTGATGGGATGTTTAGCAAAGCGCGAGCGAGTGGGAAGTGGAGACTTGGTTGGGTGGATTGGTGGGTTTGGGGGGGAACGCCGTGACGCAGCTTCCTGTTCCCGTGACTTGAGTTACACTTTCCACCTCTTCAAAAAAAAAAGCCCGTGACGGCTCGCGTGGTCTTAGTTCCTGTTTGATTCTCATTGCCGTGAACAGAAAGTGAATGATTGCATGTGTGTTATTTGGATTGCAGCTCTCCTGAGGTGAAGGTGCGCTGGTTCGATACTCTGCACAGGTAGGCGACTCTATTGTTTATCTGGTTTGGTAATATTTCTCTTCAGGAGGGTTACATAATAGACAGTTTGGCAGCAGCTTTAATTGTAGATGCTGATGTGATAATACTTGGAAATTCAACATATCAGTCTTTAGTACATTATTATTATTTTTTTATTATTTTTTTATTATATTGTTATTTATTTTATTATTCTAGTATTTCATTATCTATCTATATATGTTTAGACAGTATGTATGTATGTATATACATATATACATACAGTATATATGTATGTATGTATATGTATATATATATATATATATATATATATATATATATATATATATATATATATATATATATATATATGTATATATATATGTGTTTGTTTTAGACTTAGACTTAGACTTCCTGTTTATTGTCATTCAAATGTGAACTTTACAGTACAGATAAGAACGAAATTTCGTTGCATTAGCTCATGGTAGTGCAGGATAAAAAACATACAGTATGTGTATACATATATACATATATATATAAATATATATTCCTTTTTATTGTTGTGTGTGTGTGTGTGTGTGTGTGTGTGTGTGTGTGTGTGTGTGTGTGTGTGTGTGTGTGTGTGTGTGTATATATACATAAATATATATATATATATGTGTGTGTGTGTGTGTGTGTATATATATATATATATATATATATATATATATATATAAATATGTGTGTATATATATATATTCTATTAATTTTTTTAATTATTTATTTACATTGCTTTATATATATATATATATATATATATACACACACACACACACACATATATATAAATAAAATGTGTGTATATATATATATATATAATGTGAGTATATATATATATATATATGCATATATATAAAATGTGTGTATATATATATATATATATAATGTGTGTGTATATATATATATATATATATATATATATGTATATATATGTGTGTATATACACACATATATATATATATATATATGTATATATATGTGTGTATATACACACATATATATATATATATATATATGTATATATATATATATATATAAAGCAATGTAAATAAATCATTTAAGAAAATTAATAGAATATATATATATATATATATATATATATATATATATATATATATATATATATATATATATATATATATAGTCGAGGTTTCTGTGGTTTATTCGTTATACAGTGCTCAATACTGGGGTAGAGCAAAATATACGTTAGGTCAGGAAAAAACAGAGGCTATTTTGTTGTTTCGCAGGTTTCCCTGCTCTTCCGGGGATTTTATAAACTGTTATAAAATCGTATAAATTTGATATACTTTTATAAAATCCCCTGAAGAGCAGGGAAACCTGCGAAACAGGCTTGTAGGGATGAAGGTCAGGCAAAAAAAACACAGAGGCTATTTCATCCCTAAAAGTCTGTTTTGCAGGTTCCCCCGCTCTTCAGGGGATTTTATACAGTTTTATCAAATCCCCTGAAGAGCAGGGAATCCCGTGCAACAGGCTTGTCGGGATGAAATAGCCTCTGTTATTTTCCTGATCTAAGGTATATATATATATATATATATATATATATATATATATATATATATATATATATATATATATATATATATATATATGTGTACTGTATATTATTTTTAATATCCACATTATATATTTCCAGTGGTGTAGAATTGTAGTTACACTACAAAAAATGATATCAACACAAAATCTAAATACACATATTCTCAATAATAAGATAATCTGACAACTTTATGACCCTATGTACTTTTTTGTTGCTGTTGTTTCCGTAGCAAAATTAAAAAGGCAAGGGCAAGAGCTGGTTGTGTGTCTCCTCAGCCTTACGTCCTCATGAAGGTGTTAGGAAGCACCAATGCAGTAAGTCCATCCCAAATACTTCCTTCCTTTTGTCCTTACATAATGAAGAATGTTAACGTTCCCAATCCTCTCCGTCCCTTCAGCCTAAAACTCTCATTCATGGCAGCATGGAACAAGTGATTGACCTTCCGCATGAGGTAAGCACAACACACACGACACATTCAAACACAATACTTGTTTAGTATGGAAAGATAAACACTAAAAAACACAAATGAATAACTGCCTTGTTTCTGTCAGAGCGCTGTCTACCGATTGCACACACTCATAACAATATCATTTGGTAATGGGACAAAATTAAATAAATACATATTTAAAAAAATACCTGACTGTGTAATTTATAATTACATTGGAATTAAATACATACACGTTTTATTAAATGTCTATTAAATGTAAAAATGCATTTGTTTAGTATTTTAGTTAATTCAGATTTTTAATTTTTATTGACGCCATTATTTCATGTTTTAATCAATTATTTGACCATTTAATGATTAATTTAGTTATTTCATGAACCTGTGTGTCAGCGCTTAGTGAATTTATTGTATCTGTCAAAGTCTGCCATCAAAGTGCATGCGGCTCTTGGAGCATTTTTTAAAAAAAGGATTAAAAATGGAAAAAAAATGGGTGGAAAATATTTTTTTGTTTAAGTATATTTTTTGTTTGAGGACAAACATGACAAAAAACTTTCCCAATTGTTAGAACTCCCACTGTTTAATATGTATATATATATATATATATATATATATATATATATATATATCTATATATATTTATATATATATAAATATATATATATATATATTTATATATATATATATAAATATATATATATATCTATATATATCTATATATATTTATATATATATAAATATATATATATATATTTATATATATATATATATATAAATATATATATATATATATATATATATATATATATATATATATATATATATATATATATATATATATATATATATATATATATGATTTAGGGCTATATAAATAAAGATTGATATATATATATATATATATATATATATATATATATATATATATAGATGTATAGATATAAATATATATATATATATATATATATATATATATATATATATATATATATATATATATATATATATATATATATATATATATATATATATATATATATATATATATTTCTGCGGTTCTTGAACTCACCATAGTGTGGACTGTGAGGCAACAGTTTGTTTACATGTCAAATCTTCCACTCCTTCTCCGTCTCATTTTGTCCACCAAATGTTTTATGTTGTGCGTGCATGCACAATGGTGCGCTTTGTTGACATTATTGACTTGTTGGAGCGCTAATCAGGCATATTTGGTCAGTGCATGACTGCAAGCTAATCAATGCTAACATGCTATATGTACATACTGCAAACATTACCTTGCTTGCCAAAGATAGTAATAAATCCATCAGTGGCCTAGTGGTTAGAGTGTCCGCCCTGAGATGGGTAGGTCTTGAGTTCAAACCCCGGCCGAGTCATACCAAAGACTATAGAAATGGGAGCCATTACCTCCCTGCTTGGCACTCAGCATCAAGGGTTGGAATTGGGGGTTAAATCACCAAAAATTATTCCCGGGCGCAGCCACCGCTGCTGCTCACTGCTCCCCTCACCTCCCAGGGGGTGGAACAAGGGGGTCAAATGCAGAGAATAATTTCACCACACCTCGTGTGTGTGTGTGTGTGTGTGTGACAATCATTGGTACTTTAACTTTTTATACTGAAGGTTTTAAGTGTTGTACGTGCGTACAAAAGTTGTAAATTACATGTGAAATGACGCGAAATGACTAATTAAATTTGGGTAAAAAAATCTATAATTAAATGATTACATAAATTTTTACATTAATTTTTGCATGAAATAAATCAATGACACATTTAATAACACATTTATGAATTTATTTGTATTTATAATGAACTCATGGACGTATTTATTTCTTTAATTTTCCATAACCAATGCTAGTACCCTGCTCAGTGGCTTTGTGGTTAGAGTATCCGCCCTGAGATGGGTAGGTCGTGAGTTCAAACCCCGGCCGAGTCATACCAAAGACTATAAGAATGGGAGCCATTACCTCCCTGCTTGGCACTCAGCATCAAGGGTTGGAATTGGGGGTTAAATCAACAAAAATGATTCCTAAGTGTGGCCACCGCCGCTGATTACTGCTCCCCTCATCTCCCAGCGGGTGATCAAGGGTGATGGGTCAAATGCAGAGAATAATTTCGCCACACCTAGTGTGTGTGTGACTATCATTAATTTTTTTTCTTCCTCTTTCCTGCTCATTAACGCTTTTATTGTGTTGCCAGGGCGATGCAAGCAGTCAAGTTGTGTCCAAGCTGTTGAACCAGGAGGACAAGCTGACGCAGCCACATGGTGAGTTTACTCGCACTTCCTTTTTCTGCAGAGGTTCCTCAATGGCGACCGTGTCGCAGCAGGGAGGTGCCCTGAAAATGTGGCACACGGGCAAAGCGCGTGCACAGGAAGTAGAAAATAGACGGGCGGCAAAGGCGCTCTCGGGTGCATGGCGGGCTCAGGCGGGGTGTTGAAACCATGGACAAAACCTTTCTGCTGCCACCAGAATCAAAGTGGAGCTTGGTGAGGACGCTGAAGAAAGGCTCCAGCTTCATCGGCAGAGCCACTCGACCAGACTCCTGCACCAGGACTCAGATTTTTGGACAGTCCCTCGGTCAACTGTGCCCGGATGACTGCTCGCTTCCCAAACCCATCGCAGTAAGTCAACCTCCTTTTCACCTGCCGGTCTCTAATGGAGTCTTTTTCAACCTTTTTGGAGCCAAGGCACGTTTTTTTTCTCTGAAAAAATGCGGAGTCAAGTCAACTTTATTTATTTATTTATTTATTTATTTATTTATTTATTTATTTATTTATTTATTATTTATTATTTATTATTTATTATTTATTTATTATTTATTTATTATTTATTATTTATTATTTATTATTTATTATTTATTATTTATTTATTCTCTTATTTATTTATTTATTTATTTATTTATTTATACAGCACGTTTACGACAACTTTTAAATTGAAACAAAGTGCTTAAGGGGTTAAAAAAGCATAGAGCAAAAAAATAATAATAATAAAAATAAATAAATGAATAAATAGATAAATACAAAAAGAATAAACAAAAATAAATAAAATAAAAAAATAAATAAAACACCAGCAGAAATCAATCAATCAATCAATCAATCAATGTTTATTTATATAGCCCTAAATCACAAGTGTCTCAAAGGGCTGCACAAGCCACAACGCCTACATAAGGGCAAGGAAAAACTCACAACCCAGTGGGACGTCGATGTGAATGACTATGAGAAACCTTGGAGAGGACCGCAGATGTGGGTGACCCCCCCCCCCATCTAGGGGAGACCGAATGCAATGGACGTCGAGTGGGTCTGACATAATATTGTGAGAGTCCAGTCCATAGTGGATCTAACATAATAGTGTGAGAGTCCAGTCCATAGTGGATCTAACATAATATTGTTTGAGTCCAGTCCATAGTGGATCTAACATAATAGTGAGAGTCCAGTCCATTGTGGATCTAACATGATAGTGTGAGAGTCCAGTCCATAGTGGATCTAACATAATAGTGAGAGTCCAGTCCATAGTGGATCTAACATAATAGTGAGAGTCCAGTACATAGTGGATCTAACATAATAGTGTGAGAGTCCAGTCCATAGTGGATCTAACATAATAGTGAGAGTCCAGTCCATAGTGGATCTAACATAATAGTGTGAGAGTCCAGTCCATAGTGGATCTAACATAATAGTGAGAGTCCAGTCCATAGTGGATCTAATGTAATAGTGAGAGTCCAGTCCATAGTGGATCTAGTTAATAGTGTGAGAGTCCAGTCCATAGTGGATCTAACATAATAGTGAGAGTCCAGTCCATAGTGGATCTAACATAATATTGTTTGAGTCCAGTCCATAGTGGGTCTAACATAATAGTGAGAGTCCAGTCCATAGTGGATCTAACATAATAGTGAGAGTCCAGTCCATAGTGGATCTAACATAATAGTGTGGGAGTCCAATCCATAGTGGATCTAACATAATAGTGTGAGAGTCTAGTCCATAGTGGATCTAACATAATAGTGTGAGTCCAGTCCATAGTGGATCTAACATAATAGTGAGAGTCGAGTCCATAGTGGATCTAACATAATAGTGAGAGTCCAGTCCATAGTGGATCTAACATAATAGCGAGAGTCCAGTCCATAGTGGATCTAATGTAATAGTGAGAGTCCAGTCCATAGTGGATCTAGTTAATAGTGTGAGAGTCCAGTCCATAGTGGATCTAACATAATAGTGTGAGAGTCCAGTCCATAGTGGATCTAACATAATATTGTTTGAGTCCAGTCCATAGTGGATCTAACATAATAGTGAGAGTCCAGTCCATAGTGGATCTAACATAATAGTGAGAGTCCAGTCCATAGTGGATCGAACATAATAGTGAGAGTCCAGTCCATAGTGGATCTAACATAATAGTGTGAGAGTCCAGTCCATAGTGGATCTAACATAATATTGTTTGAGTCCAGTCCATAGTGGATCTAACATAATAGTGTGAGAGTCCAGTCCATAGTGGATCTAACATAATAGTGAGAGTCCAGTCCATAGTGGATCGAACATAATAGTGAGAGTCCAGTCCATAGTGGATCTAACATAATATTGTTTGAGTCCAGTCCATAGTGGATCCAACATAATAGTGAGAGTCCAGTCCATAGTGGATCCAACATAATAGTGAGAGTCCAGTCCATAGTGGATCTAACATAATAGTGAGAGTCCAGTCCATAGTGGATCTAACATAATAGTGTGAGAGTCCAGTCCATAGTGGATCTAGCATAATAGTGAGAGTCCAGTCCATAGTGGATCTAACATAATAGTGAGAGTCCAGTCCATAGTGGATCTAACATAATGGTGTGAGAGTCCAGTCCATAGTGGATCTAACATAATAGTGAGAGTCCAGTCCATAGTGGATCTAACATAATAGTGAGAGTCCAGTCCATAGTGGATCTAACATAATAGTGAGAGAGTCCAGTCCATAGTGGATCTAACATAATGGTGAGAGTCGAGTCCATAGTGGATCTAACATAATAGTGTGAGAGTCCAGTCCATAGTGGATCTAACATAATAGCGAGAGTCCAGTCCATAGTGGATCTAACATAATAGTGAGAGTCCAGTCCATAGTGGATCTAACATAATGGTGAGAGTCGAGTCCATAGTGGATCTAACATAATAGTGAGAGTCCAGTCCATAGTGGATCTAACATAATAGTGAGAGTCCAGTCCATAGTGGATCTAACATAATGGTGAAAGTCCAGTTCATAGTGGATCTAACATAATAGTGAGAGTCCAGTCCATAGTGGATCTAACATAATAGTAAGAGTCCAGTCCATAGTGGATCTAACATAATAGTGAGAGTCCAGTCCATAGTGGATCTAACATAATAGTGAGAGTCCAGTCCATAGTGGATCTAACATAATAGTGAGTGTCCAGTCCATAGTGGATCTAACATAATAGTGAGAGTCAAGTCCATAGTGGATCTAACATAATAGTGTGAGTCCAGTCCATAGTGGATCTAACATAATAGTGTGAGAGTCCAGTCCATAGTGGATCTAACATAATAGTGAGAGTCCAGTCCATAGTGGATCTAACATAATAGTGAGAGTCCAGTCCATAGTGGATCTAACATAATAGTGAGAGTCCAGTCCATAGTGGATCTAACATTATAGTGAGAGTCCAGTCCATAGTGGATCTAACATTATAGTGTGAGTCCAGTCCATAGTGGATCTAACATAATAGTGTGAGAGTCCAGTCCATAGTAGGTGTACTGTCACCACCTGTCACATCACACCCTGACTTATTTGGACTTTTTTGCTGTCTTATTGTGTGTAGTGTTTTAGTTCTTGTCTTGCGCTCTTATTTTGGTGGCTTTTCCTGTTTCATTGGTATTTTCCTGTAGCAGTTTCATGTCTTCCTTTGAGCGATATTCCCCGCATCTACTTTGTTTTAGCAGTCAACAATATTTCAGTTGTTTTTATCCTTCTTTGTGTGGACATTGTTGATTGTCATGTTCAGATGTACTTTGTGGACGCCGTCTTTGCCCCACAGTAAGTCTTTGCTGTCGTCCAGCATTCTGTTTTTGTTTACTTTGCAGCCAGTTCAGTTGTAGTTTCGTTCTGCATAGCCTTCCCTAAGCTTCAATTACTTTTCTCAGGGGCATTTAGCTTTTGTTTATTTTTGGTTTAAGCATTAGACACCTTTTTACCTGCACACTGTGATCACAACAAACCATGTTCCCAAAGCTATTATCTACCTGCTGATATGGAAGAGTATTATCTGCCGAGCTCCAGACATCACTGACTCTCAACTACGGCACATTTGCAGATTATTATTACTGGTTGAAAAACACGGCTCTAATTGAAGTCATTCTAAAAAAAAAAAAGGAGTTTGTGTTCCTTCCTCACTGAAGTTGATCTGTGGCCCAGGTGCCTTAATGAGGAGAAGGCAGCATCAGGGCACAGAGTGTGCTTCCTGCTGATGATCTGCACGCCTCGTGGACGCTGTTTGGGTAATCTCACCTTCATTGACCCCCGATCAGGAGATGCTGGTGTTGCTGAGGAAGAGGGGGCCGTCCACAGAGGGAGTGTTCCGGAAGCCGTGCAACAACAAGAACATGAAGGACATCAGGGACAGGCTGAACTGTGGCCTGGAGGTGGACTTGGAGGCTCAGCCTGTCGTTCTGCTGGTTGGACTACTCAAAGTATGTTCTGATCTCTGCTCAAATATGTTACCTTTATGCACCCTACATTACCTTATGTTGTGTTTGTGCACCCTACATTACCTTATGTTGTGTTTATGCACCCTACATTACCTTATGTTGTGTTTATGTACCCTACATTACCTTATGTTGTGTTTATGCACCCTACATTACCTTATGTTGTGTTTATGCACCCTACATTACCTTATGTTGTGTTTATACACCCTACATGACCTTATGTTGTGTTTATGCACCCTACATTACCTTATGTTGTGTTTATGCACCCTACATTACCTTATGTTGTGTTTATGCACCCTACATTACCTTATGTTGTGTGTATGCACCCTACATTACCTTATGTTGTGTTTATGCACCCGACATTACCTTATGTTGTGTTTATGCACCCTACATTACCTTATGTTGTGTTTATGTTGTGTTTATGCACCCTACATTACCTTATGTTGTGTTTATGTTGTGTTTATGCACCCTACATTACCTTATGTTGTGTTTACATTGTGTGAAACGATCCCTTATTTTGGTTGTGTTAGTTAATGTTGTGTTAACTTATGTTGTATCATGGTGAAAATCCTTACCTTATAACACTTTGTCAAAATTACTTGTGTTGCATTTCAGTACTATACCTTATGTTGCGTTACAATGTGTGAAACGATCCCTTATTTTGATTGTGTTAGTTAATGTTGTGTTAACTTATGTTGTATCATGGCACAAAGCCTTACCTTTTAACACTGTGTCACAAATACTTGTGTTGCATTTCAGTACTATACCTTATGTTGCGTTACAATGTGTGAAACGATCCCTTATTTTGATTGTGTTAGTTAATGTTGTGTTAACTTATGTTGTATCATGGCACAAAGCCTTACCTTTTAACACTGTGTCACAAATACTTGTGTTGCATTTCAGTACTATACCTTATGTTGCGTTACATTGTGTGAAACTATCCCTTATTTTGGTTGTGTTTGTTAATGTTGTGTTGACTTATGTTGTATTATGGTGCAAAGCCTTACCTTATAACACTGTATCACAAATACTTGTGTTGCATTTCAGTACTATACCTTATGTTGCGTTACATTGTTACTGTAGGTTGTGTGAAGTGATGCCTTATTTTGGTTGTGTTAGTTAATGTTGTGTTAACTTATGTTGTATCATGGCGCAAATCCTTACCTTATAACACTTTGTCAAAATTACTTGTGTTGCATTTCAGTACTATACCTTATGTTGCGTTACATTGTGTGAAACGATGCCTTATTTTGGTTGTGTTAGTTAATGTTGTGTTAACTTATGTTGTATCATGGTGCAAAGCCTTACCTTTTAACACTTTGTCACAATTACTTGTGTTGCATTTCAGTACGATACCTTATGTTGCATTACTTTGTGTGAATATATCCCTTATTTTGGTTGTGTTAGTTAATGTTGTGTTAACTTATGTTGTATCAGGGTGCAAAGCCTTACCTTATAACACTGTGTCACAATTACTTGTGTTGCATTTCTGTATTATACCTTATGTTGCGTTACATTGTGAGAAACGATCCCTTATTTTGGTTGTGTTAGTTAATGTTGTGTTATGTTGTATCATGGCACGAATCCTTGCCTTATAACACTTTATCAAAATTAATTGTGTTGCATTTCAGTACTATACCTTATGTTGCGTTACAATGTGTGAAACTATCCCTTATTTTGGTTGTGTTAGTTAATGTTGTGTTATCTTTTGTTGTATCATGGTGCAAATCCTTACCTTATAACACTTTATCAAAATTACTTGTGTTGCATTTCTGTACGATATCTTATGTGCGTTAAATTGTGTGAAACTCTCCCTTTTTTTGGTTGTGTTAACTTATGTTGTATCATGGTGCAAAGCCTTACCTTATAACACTGTGTCACAAGTACTTGTGTTGCATTTCAGTACTATACCTTATGTTGCGTTACATTGTTACTGTAGGTTGTGTGAAATGATACCTTATTTTGGTTGTGTTAGTTAATGTTGTGTTAACTTATGTTGTGTCATGGTGCAAAGCGTTACCTTATAACACTGTGTCACAAATACTTGTGTTGCATTTCAGTACTATACCTTATGTTGCGTTACATTGTGTGAAACAATCCCATATTTTGGTTGTGTTAGTTAATGTTGTGTTAACTTATGTTGTATCATGGCGCAAATCCTTGCCTTATAACACTGTGTCACAATTAATTGTGTTGCATTTCAGTACTATACTTTACGTTGCGTTACATTGTGTGAAACAATACCTTATTTTGGTTGTGTTAGTTAATGTTGTGTTATCTTATGTTGTATCATGATGCAAAGCCGATTCAGAATCAGCACATTACAATGTGAAGTCTTTTTTGACGTACTTTTCTGCACGCTATATTGGTGTAAGTAAAATGGAAAGGCAGTGATGACATCTCAAGTGTCACTAATAACTCTTATTAGACTGTCACATTTAAAGTGAGGAGATAATTGAACAGTCACATTAAACTTGTCCTTTTCACGGCTGTTTTGGCAGAGTTTTTTGAAGGAGCTTCCTGGCAGCCTGCTGGTGTCCGAGCTCTACGAGGAGTGGATGGTTGCTCTGCAGCGCCACGACGCCCGGCAGAGAGGACTGGCGCTTCGCAGGTACGGAATAGTTTCCTTATGTCACAGTCTGATTTCAAAATGGGGGGAAAAAAAACGTTTTTTTTATCAACAACACCCCATTATGACAATGTCAAAAGTGACTTTTTTAGATTGATTGAAAATTGATGTATGTATGCACGTCTTCCTATAAGGAAGCAGGGCCTGGGGAATCTGTGGTGGGCTCTCCTATTTCTGGGGCTGAGGTTGCTGAGGTAGTTAAAAAGCTCCTCGGTGGCAAGGCCCCGGGGGTGGATGAGATCCGCCCGGAGTTCCTTAAGGCTCTGGATGTTGTGGGGCTGTCTTGGTTGACAAGACTCTGCAACATCGCGTGGACATCGGGGGCGGTACCTCTGGATTGGCAGACCGGGGTGGTGGTTCCTCTCTTTAAGAAGGGGAACCGGAGGGTGTGTTCCAACTATCGTGGGATCACACTCCTCAGCCTTCCCGGTAAGGTCTATTCAGGTGTACTGGAGAGGAGGCTACGCCGGATAGTCGAACCTCGGATTCAGGAGGAACAGTGTGGTTTTCGTCCTGGTCGTGGAACTGTGGACCAGCTCTATACTCTCGGCAGGGTCCTTGAGGGTGCATGGGAGTTTGCCCAACCAGTCTACATGTGCTTTGTGGACTTGGAGAAGGCATTCGACCGTGTACCCCGGGAAGTCCTGTAGGGAGTGCTCAGAGAGTATGGGGTATCGGACTGTCTTATTGTGGCAGTTCGCTCCCTGTATGATCAGTGTCAGAGCTTGGTCCGCATTGCCGGCAGTAAGTCGGACACGTTTCCAGTGAGGGTTGGACTCCGCCAAGGCTGCCCTTTGTCACCCATTCTGTTCATAACCTTTATGGACAGAATTTCTAGGCGCAGTCAAGGCGTTGAGGGGATCTGGTTTGGTGGCTGCAGGATTAGGTCACTGCTATTTGCAGATGATGTGGTCCTGATGGCTTCCTCCGGCCAAGATCTTCAGCTCTCACTGGATCGGTTCGCAGCCGAGTGTGAAGCGACTGGGATGAGAATCAGCACCTCCAAGTCCGAGTCCATGGTTCTCTCCCGGAAAAGGGTGGAGTGCCATCTCCGGGTTGGGGAGGAGATCTTGCCCCAAGTGGAGGAGTTCAAGTACCTCGGAGTCTTGTTCACGAGTGGGGGAAGAGTGGATGGTGAGATCGACAGGCGGATCGGTGCGGCGTCTTCAGTAATGCGGACGCTGTATCGATCCGTTGTGGTGAAGAAGGAGCTGAGCCGGAAGGCAAAGCTCTCGATTTACCGGTCGATCTACGTTCCCATCCTCACCTATGGTCATGAGCTTTGGGTCATGACCGAAAGGACAAGATCACGGGTACAAGCGGCCGAAATGAGTTTCCTCCGCCGAGTGGCGGGGCTCTCCCTTAGAGATAGGGTGAGAAGCTCTGTCATCCGGGGGGAGCTCAAAGTAAAGCCGCTGCTCCTCCACATCGAGAGGAGCCAGATGAGGTGGTTCGGGCATCTGGTCAGGATGCCACCCGAACGCCTCCCTAGGAAGGTGTTTCGGGCACGTCCGACCGGTAGGAGGCCACGGGGAAGACCCAGGACACGTTGGGAAGACTATGTCTCCCGGCTGGCCTGGGAACGCCTTGGGATCCCCCGGGAGGAGCTGGACGAAGTGGCTGGGGAGAGGGAAGTCTGGGCTTCCCTGCTTAAGCTGCTGCCCCCGCGACCCGACCTCGGATAAGCGGAAGAAGATGGATGGATGGATGGATATGTATATATATATATATATATATATATATATATATATATATATATATATATATATATATATATATGTATAAGTCACATGTACATAAGTATTCACAGCCTTTGCTCAATACTTTGTCAGCAAGTCTTTTTGAATACGATGCCACAAACTTGGCACATCTATCTTTGCTCAGTTTCGCCTCTTCCTCTTAGACCATTCCATCAGATTAGATGGGAAGCGCTGGTTTTTATCCATGATGTCTCTGTATATTGCCTCATTCATCTTTCCCTCTATCCTGACTGGTCTCTTTTTTTATTTTTTTTTTATTTAATGTATTTATTCGATTATTTATTTTTTAATTTGTAAAATTTTCACTGCTGGACTCTAGAAAGAGGTTCCGCAGCCTCCGTAGCAGAACCTCCAGGTTCTGTAACAGCTTCTTCCCTCAGGCCATAAGACTCTTGAACGCATCATAACTAGAGATGTCCGATAATCCGATATTGTCCAACTCTTAATTACCGATTCCGACATCAACCGATACCGATATATACAGTCGTGGAATGAACACATTATTATGCCTAATTTTGTTGTGATGCATTAAACAATGTAACAAGGTTTTCCAAAATAAATCAACTCAAGTTATGGAAAAAAAAATGCCAACATGGCACTGCCATATTTATCATTGAAGTCACAAAGTGCATTATTTTTTTTTAACATGCCTCAAAACAGCAGCTTGGAATTTGGGACATGCTCTCCCTGAGAGAGCATGAGAAGGTTGAGGTGGGCGGGATTGGGGGTAGCAGGGGGTGTATATTGTAGCGTCCCAGAAGAGTTAGTGCTGCAAGAGCTTCTGGGTATTTGTTCTGTTGTGTTTATGTTGTGTTACGGTGCGGATGTTCTCCCGAACTGTGTTTGTCATTCTTGTTTGGTGTGGGTTCACAGTGTGTCGCATATTTGTAACAGTGTTAAAGTTGTTTATACGGCCACCCTCAGTGTGACCTGTATGGCTGTTGACCAAGTATGCCTTGCATTCACTTGTGTGTGTGAAAAGCCGTAGATATTATGTGACTGGGCCGGCACGCAAAGGCAGTGCCTTTAAGGTTTATTGGCGCTCTGTACTTCTCCCTACGTCCGTGTACACAGCGGCGTTTTAAAAAGTCATACATTTTACTTTTTGAAACCGATACCGATCATTTCCGATATTACATTTTAAAGCATTTATCGGCTAAAATCGGCAGTCTGATATTATTGGACATCCCTAATCATAATAATTCCCTCAATTCCCCCTAAAATGGATGAACTGGCTGGAATATAAAGACAATATAACATACATCCATAAACGTGGATGCATATACAAAAGTGCAATATATTTATCCGTACAGTAATCTATTTATTTATTGCTCTTTTATCCTGCACTACAACGAGCTAATACAACATGTCCATAATTATCTGTACTGTAAAGTTCAAATTTGAATGACAATAAAAGGAAGTTTAAGTCTTAAGTCTAAAAAGTTTCAAACAACTGTTTTCTACATTGTGGAATTTTGAAGACAAGAATGAATTGATTTCATTTTGGAATAACAAAATGTGGGAAAAAACTGAACACTTTCCCTGTGCACTGTACTTAAAATGAAACCTGCTGGTGTCAACTGTATGATGCGGCAGTCCGCTTCTCTTTTTCTGCCGCTAAAAGGAAGAGAAAGAGCTTCAAACTTTTTACTGTAAGTTTTTTTATCTTTTTCTTTTTTACAACATATTGCGGTAAATAAAAAAAACAGTACCACTGTTTTTTTACCCCCAAAAAACGGCAACTCAGTCGGCAGAATTTTACTGTAAATTGTTGGGTTTTTTTTTTACAACATATTGCGGTAAATAGAAAAACAGTACCACAGTTTTTAGTTGCCAGAATTTTACTGTAAAATTTACTGTTTTTTTTTTTTTTTTTTTTTTTTTTTTTTTTTTTTTTTTTTTTACATAATTTTACTGTAAATGGAAAAACAGTGGAACTCTTTATTTAATTTTTTTTTATTCAGGCCACTGAGCTGCCAGTTTTTTTTACCGTAAAAAATGTGGTTCCATTTTTCCATTTATAGTAATACACCGTAAAGACAACAAACAGATTTTACGGTAAAAAAAAAACTGTTTTTTACTGTAAAATATAGTGTTTTGTTTTTTTGTTTTTTTTTACAACCTATTGCGGTAAATAGAAGAACAGTAACACTGTTCTTTTTAACAAAAAAAAATTGGCAGCTTAGTCGCCACAATTTTACTGTAAAATGTACTGTTTTTTGGTTGTTTTTTACATCATATTACTGTAAATGGAAAAACAGTGGAACTCTTTTTTTTATTTTTTTTATTCTGGCAACTGAGCTGCCAGTTCTTTTTTACCGTAAAAAAAATGTGGTACTGTTTTTCCATTTAGAGTAATACACCGTAAAAAAAAAAAAAAAGATTTTACGGTAAAATTTATAAAACTGGCAGCTCAGTCACCAGAATTTTACTGTAAAATATAGTGCGTTTTTTTTTTTTTTTTTTTTTTTTTACAACATATTACGGTAAATAGAAAAACAGTAACAGTTTGGTTTTTTTGCAAAAAAAAAACAACTGGCAGCTAATTTTACTGTAAAATTTACTTTTTATTTTTTATTTTTTTACATCATATTACTATAAATTGAAAAACAGTGGAACTCTTTTTTTTTTTTTTTTTAATCTTTTTTTTTATTCTGGCAACTGAGCTGCCAGTTTTTTTTACCGTAAAAAATGTGGTACCATTTTTCCATTTACAGTAATACACCGTAAAAACAACAAACAGATTTTACGGTAAAAAAACCTGGCAGCTCAGTCACCAGAATTTTACTGTAAAATATAGTGTTTTTTTGTTTTTGTTTTTCTTTTACAACATATTGCGGTAAATAGAAGCACAGTAACACGGTTTGTTTTTTTAACAAAAAAAACCCTGGCAGCTTAGTCGCCGGAATTTTACTGCAAAATTTACTGTTTTTTCTTGTTGTTTTTTTTACATCATATTACTGTAAAAGGAAAAACAGTAGAACTCTTTTTTTTTTTTTTTTTTTTCATTCTGGCAACTGAGCTGCCAGTTTTTTTACTGTAAAAAAATGTGGTACCGTTTTTTCATTTACAGTAATACACCGTAAAAAAAAAAAAAAAAAGATTTTACGGTAAAATTAAAAAAACTGGCTGCTCAGTCACCAGAATTTTACTGTAAAATATAGTGTGTTTTTTTGGTTGTTTTTTTTTTTACAACATATTACGATAAATAGAAGAACAGTAACACTGTTTGGTTTTTTTTGAAAAAAAACAAAAAAAAAACTAGGCAGCTTAGTCGCCAGAATTTCACTGTAAAATTTACTTTTTATTTTTTATTTTTTTACAACATATTACTATAAATTGAAAAACAGTGGAACTCTTTTTTTTTTTTTCTTTCTTTTTTTTTATTCTGGCAACTGAGCTGCCAGTTTTTTTACCGTAAAAAATGTGGTGCCATTTTTCCATTTACAGTAATACACCGTAAAAACAACAAACAGATTTTACGGTTAAAAAAAAAACTGGCAGCTCAGTCACCAGAATTTTACTGTAAAATATAGTGTTTTTTTTTTGTTTTGTTTTTTACAACATATTGCGGTAAATAGAATAGAACAGTAGCACTGTTTTTTTTTTAAACAAAAAACCTGGCAGCTTAGTCGCCGGAATTTTACTGTAATATTTAATGTTTTTTTATATATATTTTTTTTTACATCATATTACTGTAAAATGGAAAAACAGTAGAACAGTTTTTTTTTTTTAATTCTGGCAACTGAGCTGCCAGTTTTTTTTACCGTAAAAAAATGTGGTATCGTTTTTCCATTTACAGTAATACACTGTAAAAAAAATATATATATATTTTACGGTAAAATAAAAAAAACTGGCAGCTCAGTCACCAGAATTTTACTGTAAAATAGAGTGTTTTTTTGTTTGTTTTTTACAACATATTACGATAAATAGAAGAACAGTAACACTGTTAGTAAGCTTAGTCGCCAGAATTTTACTGTAAAATTTACTGTTTTTTTGGGGTTTTTTTTTACATCATATTAATGTAAAAGGAAAAATAGTAGAACTCTTTTTTTTTTTCATTCTGGCAACTAAGCTGCCAGTTTTTTTTTCTCCGTAAAAAAATGTAGTACCGTTTTTTTTTTCCATTTACACCGTAGAAACAACCACAGATTTTATGGTAAAGAAAACTGGCAGCTCAGTCACCAGAATTTTACAGTAAAATATAGTGGGGTTTTTTTTGTTTTTGTTTTTTTTTTACAACATATTGCGGTAAATAGAATAGAATAGAACAGTAACACTGTTTTTTTTTTAACAAAAAAAAACCTGGCAGCTTAGTCGCCAGAATTTTACTGTAAAATTTACTGTTTTTTTTGTTGTTGTTTTTTTTTACATCATATTACTGTAAATGGAAAAACAGTAGAACAGTTTTTTTTTTTTATTCTGGCAACTGAGCTGCCAGTTTTTTTTACCGTAAAAAAATGTAGTACCGTTTTTCCATTTACAGTAATACACTGTAAAAAAAAATATATATATTTTTTACGGTAAAATAAAAAAAACTTTTACTGTAAAATAGATTGTGTGTTTGTTTGTTTTTACAACATATTACAATAAATAGAAGAACAGTAACACTGTTTGGGTTTTTTTGCAAAAAAAACAAAACTGGAAGTTTAGTCGCCAGAATTTTACTGTAAAATTTACTGTTTTTTGTTGTTGTTTTTTTACATAACATTACTGTAAAAGGAAAAACAGTAGAACTTTTTTTTTTTCATTCTGGCAACTAAGCTGCCAGTTTTTTTTTCTCCGTAAAAAAATGTAGTACCGTTGTTTTTTTTTCATTTACAGTAATACACCGTAGAAACAACCACAGATTTTACGGTAAAGAAAACTGGCAGCTCAGTCACCAGAATTTTACTGTAAAATATAGTGGGTTTTTTTTGTTTTGTTTTTTTTTTACAACAAATTGCGGTAAATAGAATAGAATAGAACAGTAACACTGTTTTTTTTTAATTAAAAAAACCTGGCAGCTTAGTCGCCGGAATTTTACTGTAAAATTTACTGTTTTTTGTTGTTGTTTTTTTTTTTTACATCATATTACTGTAAAAAGAAAAACAGTAGAACTCTTTTTTTTTTTCATTCTGACAACTGAGCTGCCAGTTTTTTTTACCGTAAAAAAATGTGGTACCGTTTTTCCATTTACAGTAATACACTGTAAAAAAAAATATATATATTTTTTACGGTAAAATAAAAATTTTTTTTACTGTAAAATAGAGTGTGTGTTTGTTTGTTTTTACAACATATTACAATAAATAGAAGAACAGTAACACTGTTTGGTTTTTTTTGCAAAAAAAAAAAATTGGAAGTTTAGTCGCCAGAATTTTACTGTAAAATTTACTGGGTTTTTTTTGTTTTTTTTTACATCATATTACTGTAAAAGGAAAAACAGTAGAACTTTTTTTTTTTCATTCTGGCAACTAAGCTGCCAGTTTTTTTTTCTCCGTAAAAAAATGTAGTACCGTCATTTACAGTAATACACCGTAGAAACAACCACAGATTTTACGGTAAAGAAAACTGGCAGCTCAGTCACCAGAATTTTACTGTAAAATATAGCTTAAAACTTCCCCTCCTCCTCCTTCTACTCCAGGGTGGTGGACAAGCTGCCGCCGCCGAACCGCCTCCTCTTGCAGCGCCTGGCCTGCGTCTTCCATCACGTCCTGGAGAGCGCCGACGTCAACAAGATGGACGCCTACAACCTGGCGGTGTGCACCGCCCCCACGCTGCTGCGGCTGGAGGTCACGCCGCTCGACCAGCAGAAGGAAATGACCTTGAAGGTAGCTAATGGAGCAGGTTTGCTTTGTGCACTGCAAAAAGTCAGTGTTCAAAAACAAGAAAAAAAAAATACAAAAATGAGGGATATTTTATTTGAACTAAGCAAAATTATCTGCCAATAGAACAAGAAAATTTGGCTTGTCAAGACTTTCCAAAACAAGTCAAATTAGCTAACCTCAATGAACCCAAAAATACCTTAAAATAAGTATATTCTCACTAATAAGTGCACTTTTCTTGGTAGAAAAAAAAGAGACCTTTTTCCTCAATATGTTGAAAAATATTCTTAAATGCTAGTGCCATTATCTTGACATAATGATATGCGCTCGCCATTACGTTTCTTGCATTTTCCCATCGATAAAATGACATCATCGCGCCAAGTGCGTGCTCTTTCAGTCAATTTGTGCGCAAGGAATATTTATATATATATATATATATATATATATATATATATATATATATATATATATATATATATGTATGTGTGGGAAAAAAATCACAAGACTATTTCATCTCTACAGGCCTGTTTCATGAGGGGGGGTACCCTCAATCATCAGGAGATTCTCCTGATGATTGAGGGTACCCCCCCTCATGAAACAGGCCTGTAGAGATGAAATAGTCTTGTGATTTTTTTCCCACACATACATATATTGCGCTCTACTACGGTATCGAGCACTATTTTTTGGATAACCTTATTAAGACATATATATATATATATATATATATATATATATATATATATATATATATATATATATATATATATATATATATATATATATATATATATATATACGTTAGATCAGGAAAAAACACAGAGGCTATTTCATCCCTACAAGCCTTTTTCGCAGGTTTCCCTGCTTTTCAGGGGATTTGATAAAATTGTATAAAATCCCCCGAAGAGCGGGGAAGCCTGCAAAACAGGCTTTAAGGGATGAAATAGCCTCTGTGTTGTTTTTTTCCCCCGACTCTCATCCCTACAAGCCTGTTTCGCAGGTTTCCCTGCTCTTCAGGGGATTTTATAAAAGTGTATCAAATTCATACGATTTTATAATATTTTATAAAATCCCCCAAAGAGCAGGGAAACCTGCAAAACAGGCTTGTAGGGAGGAAATAGCCTCTGTGTTTTTTCTCCAGCCAGGCCACCGACCCAATTTTTTTTTATTGTAATTTTGAGGAATTTACCGGAATGTGCATGAACTCTTTCTCTTCAAAATAGTTTGAAATGTGACATGTTAAATGTTTAAATATTAACTGTCAGTTTACTGTACTGTGCCAAGTGTACTACTATATGAGTACCTATTTTCTATTGTTTCATTGAAAATAAAACAGTAAAGTCAATTTGGCTGTCATCTGTTTTAATTATGAGACACAATTGTGTCAAAGTCATCATTTTTTTTATTTCATGCTTGAAATAAGAAATGATTACTTTAAAAAAAGTAGTTTTATACTTGTGAGTGTTGATGACACAGCTTTGCAACACTTGATATTCTAGTTTCAAGCATGTTTTACCGTATTTTTCGGAGTATAAGTCGCACCGGAGTATAAGTCGCACCTGCCGAAAATGCATAATAAAGAAGGAAAAAAAACATTAGGCAACTTTCATAAACTATGAAAAAAACTGCGACTTTTAGTCCGAAAAATACGGTACTCAATATAGGTCATCAAATCTCAGCAACAAGCTGTAATATCTTACTGAGATCATTTAGGACCAAAACACTTAAAACAAGTAAAACACTCTAACACAGTGGTTCTCAAATGGGGGTACACGTACCCCTGGGGGTACTTGAAAGTATGCCAAGGGGTACGTGAGATTTTTTTTAAATATTCTAAAAATAGCAACAATTCAAAAATCCTTTATAAATATATTTATTGATTAATACTTCAACAAAATAAATGTTTAGAATTAAGTTCCTGAATCCAGATGGATCTCTATTACAATCCCCAAAGAGGGCACTTTGAGTTGATGATTACTTCTATGTGTAGAAATATTTATTTATAACTGAATCACTTGTTTATTTTTCAACAAGTTTTTAGTTATTTTTAGTTATTTTTTTCCAAATAGTTCAAGAAAGACCACTACAAATGAGCAATATATTGCACTGTTATACAATTTAATAAATCAGAAACTGATGACATAGTGCTGTATTTTACTTTTTTATCTCTTTTTTTCAACCAAAAATGCTTTGCTCTGATTAGGGGGTACTTGAATTAAAAAAAAATTCACAGGGGGTACATCACTGAAAAAAGGTTGAGAACCACTGCTCTAACATAAAATCTGCTTAGTGAGAAGAATGATCTTATCAGACAGAAAATAAGCAAATATCACCCTTATTTGAGATATTTCATCGTACTTACCGTATTCTTCGGAGTATAAGTCGCTCCGGAGTATAAGTCGCACATGCCGAAAATGCATAATAAAGAAGGAAAAAAAGCCCGGAAGAGTTAGGGCTGCATGGGATTCTGGGTATTTGTTCTGTTGTGTTTATGTTAAGTTAAGTTAAAGTTAAAGTACCAGTGAAATGTGTCCTCTGCATTTGACCCATCCCCTTGTTCACCCCCTGGGAGGTGAGGGGAGCAGTGGGCAGCAGCGTTGGCCGCGCCTGGGAATAATTTTTTATAGTGATTTAACCCCCAATTCCAACCCTTGATGCTGAGTGCCAAGCAGGGAGGTAATGAGTCCCATTTTATAGTCTTTGGTATGACTCGGCCGGGGGTTTGAACTCACAACCTACTGATCTCAGGGCGGACACTCTGTTGTGTTACGGTGCAGATGTTCTCCCGAAATGTGTTTGTCATTCTTGTTTGGTTTTTAGTGTGGCGCATATTAGTAAGAGTGTTAAAGTTGTTTTATACGGCCACCGTCAGTGTAACCTGTATGGCTGTTGACCAAGTATGCCTTGCTGTTACGTACTTGTGCAAGCAGAAGCCTCATTCAACGTGTGGCTGGGGCCGGCACGCTGTTTGTAGAGGGTGCTAAATGCTGTGCCGTCACATCACGTCCTTATTATTGTTGTTAGGGTAAAAATCAGCAGACGTTTGAGAGAATAGTTGCCCTGAAATTTGTAGTCTCCATGAAAAATCGTGAGGTTTGGCAAGTATGACACTGTCAAGTGCCATTCATATAAAACTTGCGGGACGCACTAACACATACTTGCCAACCCTCCCGGATTTTCCGGGAGACTCCCGGGGACAAATTTTCTCCCGAAAATCTCCCGAAATTCAGGCGGACTCAGGTCCTCATGGGTTTATTGTTAGGCAGTTTCATTAACGTCCTCCCAGCGCGGCAACAACACACAACAACAGCAGTCACGTTTTTGTCTACCGTAAAGCAGTTCGTCTGCCGTAAACAGCAATGTTGTGACACTCTTAAACAGGACAATACTGCCATCTAGTGCATTTGATGAAAGCACTTTTGTGCGTGCCACACAGCAATGCATCATCAGAGACAGGGTGTTCAGCATGGTTCGAAAAATAGTGACAGGGAATAGAACAAGGATGGACAATTCAACCCTTAACTCAATAATGAGTAGATGAGTGTTATGTGTGTGTATATGTGTAAATAAATGAACACTGAAATTCAAGTATTTATTATATATATATATATATAATAAAATATATATATATACGTGTGTATATATATATATATATATATATATACATATATACATACATATAATAATATATATATATATATATATATATATATAAATATATATATATATATATATATATATATATATATATATATATATATACATATACACATACATATATATATATATATATATATATATATACATATAATATATATATAGCTAGAATTCACTGAACGTCAAGTATTTCTTATATATATATATATATATATATATATATATATATATATATATATATATATATATATATATATATATATATATGAAATACTTGACTTGGTGAATTCTAGCTGTAAATATACTCCTCCCCTTTATCCACGCCCCCGTCCCACCCCTTAACTCAACAATGAGTAGATGAGTGTTATGTGTGTGTATATGTGTAAATAAATGAACACTGAAATTCAAGTATTTATTTTATATATATATATATATATATATATATATATATATAATAAAATATATATATATACGTGTGTATATATATATATATATATATATATATATATACATATATACATACATATAATAATATATATATATATATATATATATATAAATATATATATATATATATATATACATATACACATACATATATATATATATATATATATATATATATATATATATATATATATATACATATAATATATATATAGCTAGAATTCACTGAACGTCAAGTATTTCTTATATATATATATATATATATATATATATATATATATATATATATATATATATGAAATACTTGACGTTAGTATAGTATTTCTTATATATATATATATATATATATATATATATATATATATATATATATATATATATATATGAAATACTTGACTTGGTGAATTCTAGCTGTAAATATACTCCTCCCCTTTATCCACGCCCCCGTCCCACCCCGCCCACCCCCACCCCCCTCCCCCCACCTCCCGAAATCGTAGGTCTCAAGGTTGGCAAGTATGCACTAACATTACATTTTTATATTAAGGTGCAGGCCGCGTGTCTGGTTTATAAATAGCACAAAGCAAAAACAAACTTTGTATGCAGTGTTATTTCATTTTAAATTTCAAAAGAGTTTTGTGGCTCCCATTGTTTTTCTTTCATTTTTGAAACTGGTCGAAATGGCTCTTTGACTGGTAAAGGTTGCCGACCCCTGGTCTAGTCTCTTACGTGAATGAGATAAATAATATTATTTGATATTTTACGCTAATGTGTTAATAGTTTCGCACATAAGTCGCTCCTGAGTATAAGTCGCACTATGTAACTATGAAAAAAACTGCGACTTATAGTCCGAAAAATACGGTAGATTTCAGTTTTTGCAGTGTGCCTTTTTTGTGGCATCTGATTTGATTGCGCCACGTCGCCCCCCGCAGGTCACGGAGCTGACCCAGTTCCTGATGGAGCACAGCGAGATCCTGGGAGACAACATCCCTAACCTCCTGGACACTGACGAAGGTGCGCTTCTTCCCGTTGCAAGTTTTCCTTTTCAAATTTGGGAATTAATGGGCCGTTCGTCCGGCAGACTCCGTGTCCTCCCAGCTTCACGACTCGGCGTACGACAGCACCGACCCCGACGGAGACGGCGAGGCCGGAAGGAGCGGCTCGTCTCCCTCGCTCAGTCTCAGCGTGGCGGCGTCGTCCTGCTCCTCCGACGCCGCCTTCGACGCCAAGCATCCTTACCACCGCCGCTGCTCCGAGCCCATCATCCTGCCCTCGGCCCACGTGGCCCACCTGTCCAGGAGCCACGACGACTTCCAGAAGCGGCCTTTAAAAAAGCAAATCTCCGACGACTCCTTCTGGAGGAGGAGCCGAGGAGGACCCTCTCCCGGTTCCTTTTTTTCCAACAACCAGACCATGTACTCCTCCAGCTCGTCCCTGGAGAGCGCCGCCTCCAACCGGTCCGAGGGCTCCGTGTTCACCAGCTCCCCGGCGGCGTCTCCGCCTCGCTCCAGGAAACCTCCGCGGGTCTTGGACGAGCCAAAACGCTCGCATTCACTGAGAGCCGCTTGCAAAGTCCTGATGCGGACCAGGAGCTTGGGAGGCTTCAGCAGGACCAGCCTGAAGAAGGATAAAAACCCCTCCCCTTGTGGAACGCTCAAGGAGGTCTCACCGGGTGCACCCAAGCCCCGCCCCCTTTCTGCCATGGAGGTGTTCAGGCAGGTGGACAGCAGGCTGCCCTGCAGGCCGCCGCCCTACGAGCGGGTACCTCCCCCCCCACGGTACGGATCCATGACTGTGCACGACGCCATCGCCCTGGAGAGAAAATCCCGCCCCTCCTCCGTCAATTACGCACACCTGCCCAGCTGCTCCGGCGACCACCAGGACCAAGGTCTGGTCTTCCGCCAAAGGGCCATGTCCGAGTCCGTGTCGGCGAGGCACCACCAGGTGGCGTCTCGGAGGCGCAGCCAGCCTGTGTTTGAGGACTTCTCCTACGCTAAAGAGTCCTACGTTTGATGATGAAAGCAAGAACTTTTTAGACATCGAAGTTGTCACGTTGTGTAAATGGTAAATAAAAACAGAATACGATGATTTGCGAATCCTTTTCAACTTATATTCGACTGAATAGACTGCAAAGACAAGATATTTAAATGCAATATATAAATTTGCCCATGTGGTGATATCCTTTACACACCGATGTCGCTTTTTGATGCAGTACCGCCTGAGGGATCGAAGGTCGCGGGCATTCAATGTCGGTTTTCAGCCTTGCCGCTTGCTGTGCCACCGTGCGGCCCACTGGCAACTCAGTTACTGTAAAAATATACAGCGTTGTTTTTGTTTTGTTTTCACAACATATCGCGATAAATAGAAAAACAGTAACACGTATTTTTTTTTTTTTTTTTTTTTTACAAAAAAAAAAACCCGGCAGTTTAGTCGCCAGAATTTTAATGTAAAATTTACTGTGTTTTAAAAAAAAATGTATTACAGTACAGGCCAAAATGTATTTATTTATTTAAAAAAAAATTTTTTTTTTTAGTAAATCAACATAGAAAAAAAACACACGATACACTTTCAACTAGTGCATCAACCCAAAAAAAAAAAACCCTCCCTCCCCCATTCACACTCATACACACCCACTCACACAAAAGGGGTTGTTTCTTTCTGCTACCAACATTCTGGTTCCCACAACATGGACAACACTTCTGCAAGGGACACAGTCCCTGAAGCATACTTGATTGTATGTGCTGCTGGTCCACTAACATTTTCATTTAATTACTATTTTTTTCTTTTTTTTAATGTAATTATTTTTATATTGTTTTACTTTCTTTTTTTATCCAAGAAAAGATTTTTTTATCTTATCTAAAAAAAAATAAAAATTAAAAATAAAAATTAAAAAAAAGGACCTTATCTTCACTAGACCTGGTTGTAAATGAAATTAGCTTCGTTTAAAGGTTTTTTTTTTAAAAACCAGGTCCAGTCCAGATAATGTCCAAGTCGGGTTCAGCAACACACACCTTCATTCATGTACACTGAAAAAAAAAATAGAAACACTGGCAACTCAGTTACTGTAAAAATATACAGTGTTGTTTTTGTTTTTGTTTTGTTTTAACAACATATTGCGATAATGTCATGTCTGTGTAATCATGTTTTGTTTTAAGTCATGTTTTGTTTAGTTTCTGGCTTTTCACTCCCTTGTCTTGTTTGCATGATTACCCATTAGTTTCACCTGTTCCACGTTTGGACTCATTGTGCACTCTTGTTTGTCACCATAGCAACCATTAGTTTTCACCTGTCACGTCACGCACCTGTTTCACGTTTTGAGTCACGCACCTGTTTTCGTTAATCATGTCTGTTATTTAAGCTTTTCATTTTCTGTTGTGGGCTTCACGGTGGAAGAGGGGTTAGTGCATCTGCCTCACAATACGAAGGTCCTGGGTAGTCTCGGGTTCAATCCCAGGCTCGGGATCTTTCTGTGTGGAGTTTGCATGTCCTCCCCGTGACTGCGTGGGTTCCCTCCGGGTACTCCGGCTTCCTCCCACTTCCAAAGACATGCACCTGGGGATAAGTTGATTGGCAACACTAAATTGGCCCTAGTGTGTGGATGTGAGTGTGAATGTTGTCTGTCTATCTGTGTTGGCCCTGCGATGAGTTGGCGACTTGTCCAGGGTGTACCCCGCCTTCCGCCCGATTGTAGCTGAGATAGGCTCCAGCGCCCCCCGCGACCCCAAAGGGAATAAGCGGTAGAAAATGGATGGATGGATGGATTTTCTGTTGTTCGTCCTGACGACCTCACCACATTTATGCTCTGTCCATGCCTGGCACTTCTTCCCATGTCCATTCTTCATGCAACTATTTTTGTCCAAGCCAAGTAAGTTTTTGTTCCATGTTTATAGTCTTTTTGTTTTTCATAGTTTGTTCTCCGCCACTGTGCGTGCTTTTCATTTGTACTTTTTTTGCTATAGTCTTTTGGTTTCATAGTTTATTCTCCGCCACTGTGCGCGCTTTCATTTATTCTTTTTTTTTTTGATAATAATAAATAAATCATGTACCTTCATTCCCGTCTCGCACGAGCCAACTTTCCGTTGCATCCCGGAAAAGCAAACACCCAAGATCAAGTCTTGACAGATAAATAGAAAAACAGTAACATGTTTTTTTTGTTTTTTTTAACAAAAAAAAACCCGGCAGTTTAGTCGCCAGAATTTTAATATAAAATTTACTGTGTTTTTAAAAAAATTTTTATTACAGTACAGGCCAAAAGTTTGGACACACCTTCTCATTCAATGCACTTCATACTTGCCAACCTTGAGACCTCCAAATTGGGGGGTCGGGGTGGGCGGGGCCGGGGGGAGGAGTATATTTATAGCTACAATTAACTGAAATTCAAGTATTTCTTATATATATATATATATATATATATATATATATATATATATATATATATATATATATATATATATATATAAATAAAATAAACAC
>NC_084573.2:35020000-35037500 GCF_033978685.3 Nerophis lumbriciformis
CGGTCCGAAACCCCCCGCCCCCTACTCCGAAGACGGCAAGAACTGGACTCGGCGAAGTAAAAAAAAAACGCGAGTGACAGACGTGTCCGCAAGTTCCAGTAACTTCGTGACTTTAGACCATACTTGCCAACCTTGAGACCTCCAAATTCGGGAGATTGGGGGGCTGGAATCCGGGAACATATCCTTCACGGATTTGTTGAAAACATCCGCAAATGAGAACGGGATGTTGCTTGCAGCTATCAGCATAGCCATCTTTGTCTGGGCATATGTTACACCCTCGGGTCTCCATTTAGCGAGGTGGCCCATAATACCGGGCTGGGACCGGTGCTGCGTTGCCGCCGCCTTGTGCTTCTCTGACCGTTCATGAGTGACTACCGTATTTCCTTGAATTAGCGCCGGGGCGGTAATTAATTTAAAACCTCTTCTCGCATGCAGTAAATTTAGGCCTGCGCTTATAAATTTGAGTGGGATGCAAGGATACCATCATGAAAAGCACATTTAATAAAAAAAAACACGTTATTATGGTCTTACCTTTACTTATAAATGAAGTCCATGCGCAGCTCCTTCTGAACAAAAGCATCGATAACTTGTTTATAGAAGTCTTCTTCATACTTGCCAACCTTGAGACCTCCGATTTCGGGAGGTGGGGGTTGGGGGCGTGGTCGGGGGTGGGGCAGGGCGTGGTTGGGGGCGTGGTTAAGAGGGGAGGAGTATATTGACAACTAGAATTCACCAAGTCAAGTATTTCATATATATATATATATATATATATATATATATATATTAGAGATGCGCGGATAGGCAATTATTTCATCCGCAACCGCATCAGAAAGTCGTCAACCATCCGCAATCCACCCGATCTAACATTTGATCAGAACCGCATCCGCCCGCCATCCGCCCGCACCCGCCCGTTGTTATATATCTAATATAGTCGATGCAAGGCATTAGTGAGGTTATAAAGCTTTTGCCTGTTAAAGAAAGGAGACTGATCCAATGCAGCACAGACATTCGCGTGCCACGCTGTCACGACCCAGACGCACACCAGTGCGCAATCATCTGGGAGCCGCGCTGAGCGCACCTCCAAGCGCGTCTCGCTGCTGGCGACGGCCGGGTATATGGGCCCGACGCTCCAGCGCCATCCATTTTCAGGGCTAGTTGATTCGGCAGGTGGGTTGTTACACACTCCTTAGCGGGTTCCAACTTCCATGGCCACCGTCCTAGCTGCTGTCTATATCAACCAGGGTGAGCCCCACCCCTTTCGTGAGCGCACTGCGCGCGGAGTGACCCCTGTTACGCGCCCCCGGCAACAGGGGTGGCGGGCAGGTAAGCTGCGCGGGCGGAGCGCGCGGAGTGACCCCTGTTACGAGCCCCCGGCCACGGGGGTGGCGGGCAGGTAAGCTGCTTACCTGCTGCGCGTGACGCCGGCCGCGGCGAAGGCGGACGAGGCGGGGTGTCGGTGCGGTGGGCGCGGTGGTGACCCTGGACGTGCGTCGGGCCCTTCTCGCGGATCGCCTCAGCTACGGCTCCCGGTGGGGCCCTCTCGGGGGAAGGGGCCTCGGTCCCGGACCCCGGCGAGGCGTCGGGGGCCTTCTCCGCTCCGTAAAAGTGTCCATCTCTTCTTTTTTTTTTCTTCTGTTGTGGCATATGCAGCAGGTGCCTGCTCGTTTTTCGTATGTGGGTAACAACATTTAACTATGTATATATATTTCCGAATTGGTTTAACTGCCACCCGCCTGAATCTATTTAAAATCTAATTTTTTTAAATTTCAACCGCCTGACCCGACCCGACCCGACCCGCGGATAAAATCTAATTTTTTAAAATTTCATCCGCCCGATCCGCGGATAATCCGCGGACTCCGCGGTTGTGCCCGCAAACTGCGCATCTCTAATATATATATATATATATATATATATATATGTATTGTTGCGTTTGGACCAGTTGTTCCTCCCAGGGAATTCAAGTTTCTGGTCGTCGCTCCCAAGCTCTTTACGACACTTAAAGCTGAGTAGAAGAACCACCAGAGACAGAATAGGTATTTTGTAATATATTTGCAAAGCTTTGTAATTATACTGAGACCAGTCCAGCATAGAACATTCAATCGCGCCGCCAAGATGGTCTGCCCCCCCCTCCAATGAAAAACCCTCTCCTCTATCAAGTCTCTCTCCCTCCCACCCTCGCAGTCTTGTCCCTCCAGCCCAAACACATGCCCATTGTCCTCCGCACCTGGACATAAGAATAGATAAGAGGAAGGAGTATCTCTCTTTCTTACATTCCACACTCAAGGTTAGCACACAGTATTTGCAGACAACCAAAAGACCACAATTGGAAGAAAAACACTAGCTGTTTTGTAATATGATTATGAAATTAAAGAAGTAACACTTAAATACGGATATATGTAAATATCTGCCTCCGACAATATATATATATATATATATATATATATATATATATATATATCTCCTGAAAATATGCAAACAAAACTGTGTTTGGATAATTGATACTTCAAACTTGCATAAATAAATATTAAGGAATATAACATAACTTGGCTTCTGAGAGCTTCAAAATGTAATGAATAAAATGCTAAAGTTGTTGATAAACAAGCAATTATTTTAATAATTAAATATGGTCATTTTAAATGAATTATTATGATCATTTAAAATGAATTATTTCAAATATGTTTATTTTTATGTATAATTCTGTGGCTGGATGTAATAAGGAGTCCGAAAAAATACACATAAAAATACAATTAATTTTGATGTTTTTAGCAAAATATAGTAAAAATTTATTTATTTATTTATTTATTTTTAATTAATAAATATATTTATTTTTAGGTAAGATAAACATAATAATACAATTTATCTCTAGTCTGGACGATTTATTTCTTGTCACCCTGTTGTTCTCACTCAGGTCTGCATGGAGCTGGAGGGGGCGTGGCCTCCAGCTCCGGCTGAAAATCGGGATATTTTCGGGAGAATATTTGTCCCGGGAGGTTTTCGGGAGAGGCGCTGAATTTCGGGAGTCTCCCGGAAAATTCGGGAGGGTTGGCAAGTATGGTCTTCCTTATCTTTCTTCAGTTTTAAAAGTCTGTCTGTCTCGATGGAGATCTTCCTTTAATTATTACCTCCTGCTTCCATTGAAAGTCCAGTTTAGAAAAGTGTTTTATTTTAGATATGTAATCCTCCATGTTAAACGTGCAAGCGAGAGGAAAAAATCAACGATTCACTGTTGCTGTTTGTTGTCACTTCTTCTGCAGCCGAGTAGTCGCAAGAAGGATCACTAGCGCCCTCTACCACCAGGAGGCGGGAGTCATTTAATGACTCATATTTGACACACGCAGCTACGGTATATTAATAAAACATAGCTGCTTACTTAATACAAATAATTCTAGGCAGGCGCATACTATATACCCGGCGGCAATTCAAGGAAATATGATATATCCATTCGGCCACCGTGTTCAATGGTATACCACTTCCCCTTCGAGCTGTCCTGGATGAACTGAAATTCTTCTTTCCATTCGTTTTGGAACTTGCAAGGCTTGCAAGTTCCAAAATGATTGGAAACAAGAATGCAAGCGTACTTCTTCTTCTTACTCGTCGTCGCCATGACTGTCTCTTCTTCGTTCTTCTGCTTCGTCTCTGTTATGTTTTTGGACATTACTACAAACCCCGTTTCCATATGAGTTGGGAAATTGTGTTAGATGTAAATATAAACGGAATACAATGATTTGCAAATCCTTTTCAACCCATATTCAGTTGAATGCACTACAAAGACAACATATTTGATGTTCAAACTCATAAACTTGATTTTTTTTTTGTGCAAATAATAATTAACTTAGAATTTCATGGCTGCAATACGTGCCAAAGTAGTTGGGAAAGGGCATGTTCACCACTGTGTTACATGGCCTTTCCTTTTAACAACACTCAGTAAACGTTTGGGAACTAAGGAGACACATTTTTGAAGCTTCTCAGGTGGAATTCTTTCCCATTCTTGCTTGATGTACAGCTTAAGTTGTTCAACAGTCCGGGGGTCTCCGTTGTGCTATTTTAGGCTTCATATTGCGCCACGCATTTTCAATGGGAGACAGGTCTGGACTACAGGCAGGCCAGTCTAGTACCCGCACTCTTTTACTATGAAGCCACGTTGATGTAACACGTGGCTTGGCATTGTCTTGCTGAAATAAGCAGGGGCGTCCATGTTAACGTTGCTTGGATGGCAACATATGTTGCTCCAAAACCTGTATGTACCTTTCAGCATTAATGGCGCCTTCACAGATGTGTAAGTTACCCATGTCTTGGGCACTAATACACCCCCATACCATCACACATGCTGGCTTTTCAACTTTGCGCCTAGAACAATCCAGATAGTTCTTTTCCTCTTTGGTCCGGAGGACACAACGTCCACAGTTTCCAAAAACAATTTGAAATGTGGACTCGTCAGACCACAGAACACTTTTCCACTTTGTATCAGTCCATCTTAGATGAGCTCAGGCCCAGCGAAGCCGACGGCGTTTCTGGGTGTTGTTGATAAACAGTTTTCGCCTTGCATAGGAGAGTTTTAACTTGCACTTACAGATGTAGCGAGCAACTGTAGTTACTGACAGTGGGTTTCTGAAGTGTTCCTGAGCCCATGTGGTGATATCCTTTACACACCGATGTCGTTTGTTGATGCCGTACAGCCTGAGGGATCGAAGGTCACGGGCTTAGCTGCTTACGTGCAGTGATTTCTCCAGATTCTCTGAACCCTTTGATGATATTACGGGCCGTAGATGGTGAAATCCCTAAATTCTTTGCAATAGCTGGTTGAGAAAGGTTTTTCTTAAACTGTTCAACAATTTGCTCACGCATTTGTTGACAAAGTGGTGACCCTCGCCCCATCCTTGTTTGTGAATGACTGAGCATTTCATGGAATCTACTTTTATACCCAATCATGGCACCCACCTGTTCCCAATTTGCCTGTTCACCTGTGGGATGTTCCAAATAAGTGTTTGATGAGCATTCCTCAACTTTATCAGTATTTATTGCCACCTTTCCCAACTTCTTTGTCACGTGTTGCTGGCATCAAATTCTAAAGTTAATGATTATTTGCAAAAAAAAAAAAATGTTTATCAGTTTGATCATCAAATATGTTGTCTTTGTAGCATATTCAACTGAATATGGGTTGAAAATGATTTGCAAATCATTGTATTCCGTTTATATTTACATCTAACACAATTTCCCAACTCATATGGAAATGGGGTTTGTACATTTGACTGCAAATATGGCTTATTGGCCTACTTGACCACTAATGTTGGTATGGGTCGATCTCTAAAGCGAATACATGCGAGTTCCCCTTCCCGCTTTGCTGATAATTGTGTCGCAGCAGGACACGGTGCCCTTGTTGCCGCACACTGTTCATTCATTTTGGGGCTGTGACATAACGATGGTGGCCTCACAACAATAGAAACTGTGTTTCCAGGCTGCAGCCATTCAAAAGCTGCTTCTCTTCCAGGAACAGTGGTCCATGCCTTTGTTATTGCTCACTGTGTAGTCACGTACTACTTCTTAGAATATCAATGTTTACTTATATAGCCCTAAATCACCAGTGTCTCAAAGGACATCAAGCCACAAGGAAAAACTCAAGCCAATGGGATTAGACTACTACATATGTGTAGCGCGGGGCTGTCAAACTTGTTTTCATTGAGGGCCACATCGCCGTTATGGCTTGGAACAGTTAATGTATATATGAATTTTATATTTTTGATATACTGTAAAAATGTTTTAGATTTTACAGTAAAAAAAAAAAAGGCAACTCAGTCACCAGAATTTTACTGTAAAATATACAGTGTTTTTTTTTTTTTTTTTTTTTTTTTTACAACATGTTTCGGTAAATAGAAAAACAGTACCACTGTTTGTTTGTTTTTACCAAAAAACAACCGGCAACTCAGTCACCAGATTTTTACTGTAAAATGTTTACTTTTTTTTTTTACAACACATTGCGGTAAATAGAAAAAACAGTACCACTTTTTTTTTTACCCCAAAAAAACGGCAACTCAGTCGCCAGAATTTTACTGTAAATTTTTTTTTATTTTTTATTTTTTTACAACATATTGCAGTAAATAGAAAAACCAGTACCACAGTTTTTTTACCCCAAAAAACGGCAACTCAGTCGCCAGAATTTTACTGTAAATTTTTTTATTTTTTTTTATTTTTTATTTTTTTACAACATATTGCAGTAAATAGAAAAACCAGTACCACAGTCTTTTTACCCCAAAAAACGGCAACTCAGTCGCCAGAATTTTACTGTAAATGTTTTTTTGTTTGTTTTTTTTTACAACATATTGCAGTAAATAGAAAAACCAGTACCACAGTTTTTTTATCCCCAAAAAACGGCAACTCAGTCGCCAGAATTTTACTGTAAATTTTTTTCCTTTTTCTTTTTTTTTTACAACATATTGCAGTAAATAGAAAAAACAGTACCACAGTTTTTTTTTATCCGCAAAAAAACGACAACTCAGTCGCCAGAATTTGACTGTAATTTTTTTTTTACAACATATTGCGGTAAATAGAAAAAACAGTACCACAGTTTTTTTTTATCCGCAAAAAAACGGCAACTCAGTCGCCAGAATTTGACTGTAATTTTTTTTTTTTTTTTTTTTTTTACAACATATTGCAGTAAATAGAAAAAACAGTACCACAGTTTTTCTTAATCCCCAAAAAACGGCAACTCAGTCGCCAGAATTTGACTGTAATTTTTTTTTTTTTTTTTTACAACATGTTGCGGTAAATAGAAAAAACAGTACCACTGTTTTGTTTTTTTACCGAAAAAAAAAAACGGCAACTCAGTCACCAGAATTTTACTCTAAAATGTTTCCTTTTTTTTTTACAACATGTTGCAGTAAGTAGAAAAACAGTACCACTGTTTGTTTGTTTTTACCAAAAAACAACCGGCAACTCAGTCACCAGATTTTTACTGTAAAATATGACCTTTTTTTTTTTTTTTTACAACATATTGCGGTAAATAGAAAAAACAGTAACACTTTTTTTTTACCCCCAAAAAACGGCAACTCAGTCGCCAGAATTTTACTGTAAATTTTTTTTCTTTTTTTTTTTTTTTACAACATGTTGCAGTAAATAGAAAAAACAGTACCACAGTTTTTTTTTATCCCCAAAAAACGGCAACTCAGTCGCCAGAATTTTACTGTAAATTTTTTTTCTTTTTTTTTTTTTTACACAACATATTGCGGTAAATAGAAAAACCAGTACCACAGTTTTTTTTTAATCCCCAAAAAACGGCAACTCAGTCGCCAGAATTTTACTGTAAATTTTTTTTCTTTTTTTTTTTTTTACAACATGTTGCAGTAAATAGAAAAAACAGTACCACAGTTTTTTTTTATCCCCAAAAAACGGCAACTCAGTCGCCAGAATTTTACTGTAAATTTTTTTTCTTTTTTTTTTTTTTACACAACATATTGCGGTAAATAGAAAAAACAGTAACACAGTTTTTTTTTAATCCCCAAAAAACGGCAACTCAGTCGCCAGAATTTGACTGTAATTTTTTTTTTTTTTACAACATGTTGCGGTAAATAGAAAAAACAGTACCACTGTTTTGTTTGTTTTTTACCGGAAAAAAAATGGCAACTCAGTCACCAGAATTTTACTCTAAAATGTTTACTTTTTTTTTTTTTACAACATGTTGCAGTAAATAGAAAAACAGTACCACTGTTTGTTTGTTTTTATCAAAAAACAATCGGCAACTCGGTCACCAGATTTTTACTGTAAAATGTTTCCTTTTTTTTTTTTTTTTTTACAACATATTGCGGTAAATAAAAAAAACAGTACCACCGTTTTTTTAATCCCCAAAAACGGCAACTCAGTCGCCAGAATTTGACTGTCATTTTTTTTTTTTTTTTTTTTACAACATATTGCGGTAAATAGAAAAAACAGTACCACTGTTTTGTTTTTTTTACCAAAAAAAAAACGGCAACTGAGTCACCAGAATTTCACTCTAAAATGTTAACTTTTATTTTACAACATATTGCGGTAAATAGAAAAAACAGTACCACTTTTTTTTGACCCCAAAAAACGGCAACTCAGTCGCCAGGATTTGACTGTCATTTTTATTTTTTTATTTTTTTTACAACATATTGCGGTAAATAGAAAAACAGTACCACTAGTTTTTTTTACCCCACAAAACGGCAACTCAGTCGCCAGAATTTGACTGTGATTTGTTTTATTTATTTTTTTACAACATGTTGCGGTAAATAGAAAAAACAGTACCACTGTTTTGTTTTTTTTACCAAAAAAAAAACGGCAACTCAGTCACCAGAATTTTACTCTAAAATGTTTACTTTTTTTTTTACAACATGTTGCAGTAAATAGAAAAACAGTACCACTGTTTGTTTGTTTTTACCAAAAAACAACCGGCAACTCAGTCACCAGATTTTTACTGTAAAATCTTTACTTTTTTTTTTTACAACACATTGCGGTAAATAGAAAAAACAGTACCACTTTTTTTTTTACCCCAAAAAAACGGCAACTCAGTCGCCAGAATTTGACTGTAATTTTTTTTTTTTTTTTTTACAACATATTGCAGTAAATAGAAAAAACAGTAACACTGTTTTTTTTTAATCCCCAAAAAACGGCAACTCAGTCGCCAGAATTTGACTGTAATTTTTTATTTTTTTTACAACATGTTGCGGTAAATAGAAAAAACAGTACCACTGTTTTGTTTGTTTTTTACCGAAAAAAAAAATGGCAACTCAGTCACCAGAATTTTACTCTAAAATGTTTACTTTTTTTTTTTTTACAACATGTTGCAGTAAGTAGAAAAACAGTACCACTGTTTGTTTGTTTTTATCAAAAAACAACCGGCAACTCAGTCACCAGATTTTTACTGTAAAATGTTTACTTTTTTTTACAACATATTGCGGTAAATAGAAAAAACAGTAACACAGTTTTTTTTTATCCCCAAAAAACGGCAACTCAGTCGCCAGAATTTGACTGTAATTTTTTTTTTTTTTTTACAACATGTTGCGGTAAATAGAAAAAACAGTACCACTGTTTTGTTTTTTTTACCGAAAAAAAAACCCGGCAACTCAGTCACCAGAATTTTACTCTAAAATGTTTACTTTTTTTTTTTACAACATGTTGCAGTAAATAGAAAAACAGTACCACTGTTTGTTTGTTTTTACCAAAAAACAACCGGCAACTCAGTCACCAGATTTTTACTGTAAAATGTTTCCTTTTTTTTTTTTTTACAACATATTGCGGTAAATAGAAAAAACAGTACCACTTTTTTTTTTACCCCAAAAAAACGGCAACTCAGTCGCCAGAATTTTACTGTAAATTATTATTATTTATTTTTTTTTACAACATATTGCAGTAAATAGAAAAAACAGTACCACTGTTTTTTTTTATCCCCAAAAAACGGCAACTCTGTCGCCAGAATTTGACCGTAATTTTATTTTATTTTATTTTTTATTTTTTTTTACAACATATTGCGGTAAATAGAAAAACAGTACCACTGTTTTTAGTCACCAGAATTTTACTGTAAAATATAGTGTTTTACTTTTCTTTTTTTTTTTACATCATGTTACGGTAAATAGAAAAAACAGTACCACTTTTTATTTTACCCTAAAAAAACGGCAAACTGTTTTTAGTCGCCAGAATTTTACTGTAAAATGTACTGTTTTTTGGGGGATTTTTTTTACAACATATTGCGGTAAATAGAAAAAACAGTACCACTGTTTTGTTTTGTTTTACCGAAAAAAAAAACGGCAACTCAGTCACCAGATTTTACTCTAAAATGTTTACTTTTTTTTTTTTACATGTTGCAGTAAATAGAAAAACAGTACCACTGTTTGTTTGTTTTTACCAAAAAACAACCGGCAACTCAGTCACCAGATTTTTACTGTAAAATGTTTACTTTTTTTTTTTTTTTTACAACATATTGCGGTAAATAGAAAAAACAGTACCACTTTTTTTTTTACCCCAAAAAAACGGCAACCCAGTCGCCAGAATTTGACTGTAATTTTTTTTTTTTACAACATGTTGCAGTAAATAGAAAAACAGTACCACTGTTTTTAGTCACCAGAATTTTACTGTAAAATATAGTGTTTTACTTTTTTTTTTTTTTTTTTTTTACAACATATTACGGTAAATAGAAAAAAACAGTACCACTTTTTATTTTACCCCCAAAAAACGGCAACTCAGTCGCCAGAATTTTTACTGTAATATATTATTTTATTTCTTTACAACATATTGCGGTGAATAGAAAAACAGTACCACTGTTTTTAGTCGCCAGAATTTTACTGTAAAATGTACTGTTTTTTGGTTGTTGTTTTTTTACAACATATTGCGGTAAATAGAAAAACAGTACCACTGTTTTGTTTTTTTTTTACAAAAAAAAACTGGCAGCTTAGTCGCCAGAATTTTACTGTAAAATGTATTTAATAATTTTTACATCATATTACTGTAAATGGAAAAACAGTAGAATAGTTGTTGTTTTTTATTCTGGCAACTGAGCTGCCAGTTTTTTACCGTAAAAAAAAAAGCGGTCCATTTACAGTAATACACCGTAAAAAAAAAGATTTTACGGTAAAATAAAAAAAAACTGGCAGCTCAGTCACCAGAATTTTACTGTAAAATACTGTGTTTTTTTTAATTAATTTTTTTATACAACATATTAGAAAAACAGTATCACTTTTTGTTTTACCCCAAACAAACGCCAACTCAGTCGCCAGAATTTTACTGTAAAATTTACTGTTTTTTGGGTGGGTTTTTTTTACATAATTTTACTGTAAATGGAAAAACAGTGGAACTCTTTTTTTTTTTTTTTATTCTGGCAACTGAGCTGCCAGTTTTTTTACCGTAAAAAATGTGGTACCATTTTTCCATTTACAGTAATACACCGTAAAAACAAAAAACAGATTTTACTGTTAAAAAAAACTGGCAGCTCAGTCACCAGAATTTTACTGTAAAATATAGTGTGTTTTCTTTGTTGTTGTTTTTTACAACATATTACGGTAAATAGAAATACGTAACACTGTTCGTTTGTTTGTTTGTTTGTTTTTTGCAAAAGAAAAACTGGCAGCTTAGTCGCCAGAATTTTACTGTCAATTTTACTGTTTTGTTTTTTTACATCATATTACTGTAAAAGGAAAAACAGTAGAACTTTTTTTTTTCATTTACAGTAATACACCGTAAAACAACCACAAATTTTACGGTAAAGAAAACTGGCAACTCAGTCACCAAAATTTTACTGTAAAATATAGTGTTGTTGTTTTTTTACAACACATTATGGTAAATAGAAAAACAGTACAACTGTTTAAAAAAAACATCATATTACTGTAAATGGAAAAACAGTAGAACTTTTTATTTTTTATTCTGGCAACTGAGCTGCCAGTTTTTTTACCGTAAAAAAATGTTGTACCGTTTTTCCATTTACAGTAATACACCGTAAAAACAACAAACAGATTTTACGGTAAAAAACAAACAAACTGGCAGCTCAGTCACCAGAACTTTACTGTAAAATATAGTGTTGTTGTTTTTTTTACAACACATTATAGTATATAGAAAAGCAGTACCACTGTTTAAAAAAAACACCAGAAAAAACTGTTAGCTTTTACTGTATTTTTTTTTTTTTTTTTTACATCATATTACTGTAAATGGAAAAACAGTAGAACTTTTTATTTTTTATTCTGGCAACTGAGCTGCCAGTTTTTTTACCGTAAAAAAATGTTGTACCGTTTTTCCATTTACAGTAATACACCGTAAAAACAACAAACAGATTTTACTGTAAAAAAAAACTGGCAGCTCAGTCACCAGAATTTTACTGTAAAATATAGTGGTTTTTTTTTTTTTTTTACAACATATTACGGTAAATAGAAATACAGTAACACTGTTTGTTTGTTTTTTGCAAAAGAAAAACTGGCAGCTTAGTCGCCAGAATTTTACTGTCAAATTTACTGTTTTTTTTTTACATCATATTACTGTAAAAGGAAAAACAGGAGAACAGTTTTTTTCATTTACAGTAATACACCGTAGTTGTTGTTTTTCATTCTGGCAACTGAGCTGCCAGTTTTTTACCGTAAAAAAAAATACACCGTAAAAAAAAATAAAAAAAAAGATTTTACGGTAAAATAAAAAAAACTGGCAGCTCAGTCACCAGAATTTTACTGTAAAATACAGTGTTTTTTTTTTTTTTTTTTAATACAACATATTAGAAAAACAGTATCACTTTTTTTTTTTACCCCAAACAAACGCCAACTCAGTCGCCAGAATTTTACTGTAAAATTTACTGTTTTTTGGTTGTTGTTTTTTTTTACATCATTTTACTGTAAGTTTTTTTTATTTTTTTATTCTGGCAACTGAGCTGCCAGTTTTTTTACCGTAAAAAATGTGGTACCATTTTTCCATTTACAGTAATACACCGTAAAAACAACAAACAGATTTTACTGTAAAAAAAAAACTGGCAGCTCAGTCACCAGAATTTTACTGTAAAATATAGTGGTTTTTTTTTTGTGTTTTTTTTTACAACATATTACGGTAAATAGAAATACAGTAACACTGTTTGTTTGTTTTTTGCAAAAGAAAAACTGGCAGCTTAGTCGCCAGAATTTTACTGTCAAATTTACTGTTTTTTTTTAACATCATATTACTGTAAAAGGAAAAACAGGAGAACAGTTTTTTTCATTTACAGTAATACACCGTAAAACAACCACAGATTTTACGGTAAAGAAAACTGGCAGCTCAGTCACCAGAATTTTACTGTAAAATATAGTGTTGTTGTTTTTTTTACAACACATTATGGTAAATAGAAAAACAGTACCACTGTTTAAAAAAAACACCAGAAAAAAACTGTCATCTTTTACTGTAATTTTTTATTATTATTTTTTTTACATCATATTACTGTAAATGGAAAAACAGTAGAACTTTTTATTTTTTATTCTGGCAACTGAGCTGCCAGTTTTTGTACCGTAAAAAAATGTTGTACCGTTTTTCCATTTACAGTAATACACCGTAAAAACAACAAACAGATTTTACGGTAAAAAACAAACAAACTGGCAGCTCAGTCACCAGAATTTTACTGTAAAATATAGTGTTGTTGTTTTTTTTACAACACATTATGGTAAATAGAAAAACAGTACCACTGTTTAAAAAAAACACCAGAAAAAACTGTCAGCTTTTACTGTAATTTTTTTTTTTTTTTTATACATCATATTACTGTAAATGGAAAAACAGTAGAATTTTTTATTTTGGCAACTGAGCTGCCAGTTTTTTTACCGTAAAAAAATGTTGTACCGTTTTTCCATTTACAGTAATACACCGTAAAAACAACAAACAGATTTTACGGTAAAAAACAAACAAACTGGCAGCTCAGTCACCAGAATTTTACTGTAAAATATAGTGTTGTTGTTTTTTTTACAACACATTATGGTAAATAGAAAAACAGTACCACTGTTTAAAAAAAACACCAGAAAAAACTGTCAGCTTTTACTGTAAATTTTTTTTTTTTTTTTTTTTTACATCATATTACTGTAAATGGAAAAACAGTAGAACTTTTTATTTTTTATTCTGGCAACTGAGCTGCCAGTTTTTTTACTGTAAAAAAATGTTGTACCGTTTTTCCATTTACAGTAATACACCGTAAAAAACAACAAACAGATTTTACGGTAAAAAACAAACAAACTGGCAGCTCAGTCACCAGAACTTTACTGTAAAATATAGTGTTGTTGTTTTTTTTACAACACATTATGGTAAATAGAAAAACAGTACCACTGTTTAAAAAAAACACCAGAAAAAACTGTCAGCTTTTACTGTAATTTTTTTTTTTTTTTTTTTTTACATCATATTACTGTAAATGGAAAAACAGTAGAATTTTTTATTCTGGCAACTGAGCTGCCAGTTTTTTTTACCGTAAAAAAATGTTGTACCGTTTTTCCATTTACAGTAATACACCGTAAAAACAACAAACAGATTTTACGGTAAAAAACAAACAAACTGGCAGCTCAGTCACCAGAATTTTACTGTAAAATATAGTGTTGTTGTTTTTTTTACAACACATTATGGTAAATAGAAAAACAGTACCACTGTTTAAAAAAAACACCAGAAAAAACTGTCAGCTTTTACTGTAAATTTTTTTTTTTTTTTTTTTTTACATCATATTACTGTAAATGGAAAAACAGTAGAACTTTTTATTTTTTATTCTGGCAACTGAGCTGCCAGTTTTTTTACTGTAAAAAAATGTTGTACCGTTTTTCCATTTACAGTAATACACCGTAAAAAACAACAAACAGATTTTACGGTAAAAAACAAACAAACTGGCAGCTCAGTCACCAGAACTTTACTGTAAAATATAGTGTTGTTGTTTTTTTTACAACACATTATGGTAAATAGAAAAACAGTACCACTGTTTAAAAAAAAACACCAGAAAAAACTGTCAGCCTTTACTGTAATTTTTTTTTTTTTTTTTTTACATCATATTACTGTAAATGGAAAAACAGTAGAATTTTTTATTCTGGCAACTGAGCTGCCAGTTTTTTTACCGTAAAAAAATGTTGTACCGTTTTTCCATTTACAGTAATACACCGTAAAAACAACAAACAGATTTTACGGTAAAAAACAAACAAACTGGCAGCTCAGTCACCAGAACTTTACTGTAAAATATAGTGTTGTTGTTTTTTTTTACAACACATTATAGTATATAGAAAAGCAGTACCACTGTTTAAAAAAAACACCAGAAAAAACTGTTAGCTTTTACTGTAATTTTTTTTTTTTTTTTTACATCATATTACTGTAAATGGAAAAACAGTAGAACTTTTTATTTTTTATTCTGGCAACTGAGCTGCCAGTTTTTTTTACCGTAAAAAAATGTTGTACCGTTTTTCCATTTACAGTAATACACCGTAAAAACAACAAACAGATTTTACTGTAAAAAAAAAACTGGCAGCTCAGTCACCAGAATTTTACTGTAAAATATAGTGTTTTTTTTTTTTTTTTACAACATATTACGGTAAATAGAAATACAGTAACACTGTTTGTTTGTTTTTTGCAAAAGAAAAACTGGCAGCTTAGTCGCCAGAATTTTACTGTCAAATTTACTGTTTTTTTTTTTACATCATATTACTGTAAAAGGAAAAACAGGAGAACAGTTTTTTTCATTTACAGTAATACACCGTAGTTGTTGTTTTTCATTCTGGCAACTGAGCTGCCAGTTTTTTACCGTAAAAAAAAATACACCGTAAAAAAAAATTAAAAAAAAGATTTTACGGTAAAATAAAAAAAAACTGGCAGCTCAGTCACCAGAATTTTACTGTAAAATACAGTGTTTTTGTTTTGTTTTTTTAATACAACATATTAGAAAAACAGTATCACTTTTTTTTTTTACCCCAAACAAACGCCAACTCAGTCGCCAGAATTTTACTGTAAAATTTACTGTTTTTTGGTTGTTGTTTTTTTTACATCATTTTACTGTAAGTTTTTTTTTTTTTTTTATTCTGGCAACTGAGCTGCCAGTTTTTTTACAGTAAAAAATGTGGTACCATTTTTCCATTTACAGTAATACACCGTAAAAACAACAAACAGATTTTATTGTAAAAAAAAAACTGGCAGCTCAGTCACCAGAATTTTACTGTAAAATATAGTGGGTTTTTTTTTTTTTTTTTTTTTTTTTACAACATATTACGGTAAATAGAAATACAGTAACACTGTTTGTTTGTTTTTTGCAAAAGAAAAACTGGCAGCTTAGTCGCCAGAATTTTACTGACAAATGTACTGGTTTTTTTTTACATCATATGACTGTAAAAGGAAAAACAGTAGAACAGTTTTTTTCATTTACAGTAATACACCGTAAAACAACCACAGATTTTACGGTAAAGAAAACTGGCAGCTCAGTCACCAGAATTTTACTGTAAAATATAGTGTTGTTGTTTTTTTACAACACATTATGGTAAATAGAAAAACAGTACCACTGTTTAAAAAAAAACACCAGAAAAAACTGTCAGCTTTTACTGTAATTTATTTATTTTTTTTGTAAATGGAAAAACAGTAGAACTTTTTATTTTTTATTCTGGCAACTGAGCTGCCAGGTTTTTTACCATCAAAAAATGTTGTACCGTTTTTCCATTTACAGTAATACACCGTAAAAACAACAAACAGATTTTACGGTAAAAAACAAACAAACTGGCAGCTCAGTCGCCAGAATTTTACTGTAAAATGTACTGGATTTTTTTGACATCATATTACTGTAAATGGAAAAACAGTAGAACTGTTTGTTTGTTTTTTTAATTCTGGCAACTGAGCTGCCAAAAAACTAACTAACTGGCAGCTTAATTGACAGAATTTTACAGTAAAAAAGAGTCGTAGTTTTTTAAATGTACACTAATATGCTACAAAAAAAACAACTTAAAATCTATGGTCAATTTTACAGTGGACAATTTGATGGATTACTTGATTTGATATCGCAACAAGTATTTATTTTATTTTGACACAAAATAAGTTAGAAAATATGATATTTTTGCATTATTGTTGCATTGTTGCAATATTGGATATTATTCAAGTTTAAAAGGTGCAATTTCAGGCAGTACGTACATTATTTTCGGTCAAAATGTAAAAAAACAGAATACATTTAGTAAGACAGTACAATACTTTATTGACATATTATTTGCAGGCGTTTGTGGGCCATATACATGTGATCTGGCCCCGGGGCCTCGAGTGAGACCCCTGTGGTGTAGAGTATTAATAAAATGAAGCTATTATTGACGTGATGAATGTTCAATGCGGTGCTGTGCAGAAGCCTTCATCTACTGCAGTCTTTTTCAACCTTTTTTCAGCCAAGGCACTTTTTTTTCATTGAAAAGTTGACAGTAAAAAGTCGTTGTCGTAATTGTTGGATATGACTTCAAACCATAACCAAGCATGCATCACTTTAGCTCTTGTCTCAAAGTAGGTGTACTGTCACCACCTGTCACATCACACCCTGACTTAGTTGGACTTTTTTGCTGTTTTCCTGTGTGTAGTGTTTTAGTTCTTGTCTTGTGCTCTTATTTTGATGGCTTTTCCTCTTTTGTTGGTATTTTCCTGTAGCAGTTTCATGTCTTCCTTTGAGCGATATTTCCCGCATCTACTTTGTTTTAGCAATCAAGAATGATTTCTGTTGTTTTTATCCTTAGTGGGGACATTGTTGATTGTCATGTCATGTTCGGATGTACTTTGTGGACGCCGTCTTTGCTCCGCAGTAAGTCTTTGCTGTCGTCCAGCATTCTGTTTTTGTTTACTTTGTGGTCAGTTCAGTTGTAGTTTCGTTCTGCATAGCCTTCCCTAAGCTTCAATGCCTTCGGCCTTCTTTCATCTCCGTAATATCGCTAAAATTCGTTCTATTTTATCCACTAGCGACGCTGAGATCATTATTCATGCGTTCGTTACGTCTCGTCTCGACTACTGTAACGTATTATTTTCGGGTCTCCCTATGTCTAGCATTAAAAAATTACAGTTGGTACAAAATGCGGCTGCTAGACTTTTG